>NC_057788.1:18829118-18923048 GCF_014905175.1 Aphidius gifuensis | reverse complement strand
ATATTTTAAAGTACATAATTTTATTTATTAGATTTTATTATAACAAACCAGTTGTCTTTTTTTTTTTTTTTTTTTAATTGAACTAAACTTCATAAGCAACTTTGAATATAAAATCTCTTGAAATGGTATGAATATCGCATACTGTTTGCACTGGCATAAATCCCAGAGCATTAAAGCTCATGAACGGGTAATGTCAAAAATACTCTGGCAGTTGAAAACTGAATATTCCAAAAAATGAAAATATTGAAAACACGAAAAAAAAAAAAAAAGACAACTGCAGTCCAATTCACGGGGCAAATTTTTGACAATTTAGGGCTTTTTTTTGCCGCTGATGGCGCTTGTAAAAATTTTTTTTATATAGATTTTACATACAAAAGCTTCACAAGCGCTGTGAGTGGTGAAAAAAAGCCCTAAATTGTAATGCCCTGTGAATTGGACTGCTGGTTTGTTATAATAAAATCTAATAAAAAAAATTATGTACCTTAAAATATCTTTGTAACTTAAAGAATAAAAAAAAAAAAAAAAAATATTCCTGAGTATGTTATGGTTTTGATAAATTGTCCGGCATAAGTTAATAATTGTTATAATGTGTATATTTTTCTAAAGATTTTTGTTTATCGATAGCGATCGACATTGATCGACAGCGTTCGATATCGATCGACGGTGATCGACGGTGATCGACAGTGATCGACAGTGATCGACAGTGATCGACAGTGATCGACGGCGATCGACAGAGATGTGGACAAATTTGACATCTTCAACGATCGACGGTGAACGATCACTGACGATCGTTGTCGATCGTCTACTTTTTTCCCGGGCATGCGCAGAGACCGATTTTTGCGTATGGGTGAAAAGAAGGGGAGAATGTGGATAATATGACAATAATATCTTCAATATCGACCCGAACTATGCTACCGACTGATTTATATTATAATTTGAAATGTGATTAATATTTTTTATTTTTATTTATTTATTTAATATCGTATGATAGATAGAAAGCTATGGGAAAAATATCTATGGAAAAGATGTAGCCACATGTTAATTAATAGAAAATTAATTTTGCCAAAGAAATTAACATGTATAGGCAACCTCTTTTCCTTAGCTAATACTTTTCCCGTAGCTTTTTATTAATTTAAAAAAATAAATGGTCATAGGAAAAAAGGTAGCTAAGGAAAGGATGATGTCACATGTTAATTTATACGAAATAAATTTTGCCAAAGAAATTAACATGTAGCCGACCTCTTTTCCTCAGCTAATATTTTTCCCATAGCTTTTTATTAATTTAAAAAAAAAAATGGTAATAGGAAAAATGGTAGCTAAGGAAAGGATGTTGTCACATGTTAATTTATACGAAATAAATTTTGCCAAAGAAATTAACATGTAGGGCAACCTCTTTTCCTTAGCTACTGCTTTTTCTTGGACATTTGTATTTTTAAAAAATAAATTTACATGTATTTTATTCTATACAATAAAAAAAGGACCAATTTCTTGGAAACGCAGTTTTATGCAAACTACTCGTCCGATTTACTTGAAATTTAACATAGTTATTCAGTTTGGCTATCTGATTGTTTAGATGACAAAAAAAATTACCCTGGCGACTTTTTGCGATCACCAGGAGTCAAAAACTTATTTTTCCATCATCTTCAGGATTTTCTCAATTTGATAATATATCATCTATTTTTTTTTCTGGTTTACTTAAAAATGATATTTTTTTTCTGGTCTATTGAAAGATATGATATTTTATTCATGAATTTTTGATTATTGATTTATGTTATAGAAAAAATAATAAATATTTGCATTTTTTCTATTTCTGATTGATTTGAAATTTTACATTTATATATTCTGTTTGGCTGTATTATCATGTAGATGACAAAAAAAATAAGCATGAATAAGTTTTGTGATTACCAGGAGGTAAAAACTGATTTTCTCATCATCTTCAGGGTTTTTTCAATTCGATCATATCTAATTCGGTTTTTTTTTCTGTTCTATTAAAAGATATGATATTTTTTTTATGGTTTATTGGAAGATATGATATTTTATTTGGGAATTTCAGATAAATGTTCTTTCAAGTATACAGCCTACTTCAGATATGTATACAATATAAAATAAAAAACGATCGATTTTAAAAAGTATAAGCTGTCAATAAGATTAACCTATATCAAAACTCATACAAGTTTACGAAAGTTCAAAAGCAACAAACTAACTTTAATTTGAACAAAACTATCAGTAGCATACAAATAATATTCTTATTATGCCTAAAAGGAAAAAAAATATTGGGCGAAAATCTTTGTTGGCAAAAAGATTGAAAAAATTTAAAGAACCTCATAATACACAACAAAAAAAATCTAAAATAATTCTTGACATGAAAGCATTTAACTATACTTATAGCGATATATATGATGATGATTGTCGTATTTCTATTGGTAATATGGATGTTGAATGTAAACATTGCCATGCTTTGAGATTTAAAGATGAATCTGATAGTATGTGTTGTGCAAACGGAAAAATAAAATTGCCTTTTTTAAGTGAGCCTGAAGAGCCTTTATTCACTTATTTATCTGGTTTAACAGATCATTCGAAGCATTTTTTGGATAATATAAAAAAATATAATTCATGTTTTAATATGACTTCATTTGGTGCAAATAGAAAAAAAGAGACAGGTTATCAAACTACCTTCAAAATTCAGGGACAAATTTATCATAGAATAGGGTCCCTTGTTCCTTATGATGGCGATGAATCTGCTTTTTTACAAATATATTTTATTGGTGATGATCAGATAGAGTCAGAACGTAGAATATTTATCAATGACTTTCGAAGACATATCATCAAATTTGAATAAAATATATCTATTATTGAAAGTCATATCGCAACACGTCTAATTTAAAGAAAAGAAATTATTAATGAATGTTAAAAGCAATAATAAGCAGATTACAAAAAACAAACTTTGAAAATTTGGCGATCCATGATGAGTAAAAAAGTTTCTGATTCTAAAAAAAGAAATCGATGAAAAGAATCAATAAAATGCAGAAGTTCATATACAAAAACTTAAATTTAATTTAAAATAGATAATATTTACGTTTTCAAATGCTGTAGGAAATATCGGCTGAATTGATTCCCCAAATTAAATTCAATTCTACATGAAAACGTCAAGTGGCTGTGTTATAGGAGATTTATTTATTACCATTTATTTAATCTTCAATTAATTTAGTAAATTGTCTACCTTTATTATGTATCTTAATTTTTCTTAATTAAAAATGTTGCTTGGCAACAGAAAATAAACAACATTAAATAAAATCAAGAAAAAACAGTCATTTATTTAAAAAAGAAAAAAAATAATAATTGAACGTTGAAATTGAAATTAATTAAATTTAAAAAAAATAATAACGGAACACCTGAATGTTAGTGACATATTTCATCTCAATTGTTATTTTTATAATCAAAACAGATCTAACTATTTTTCGAGTTACTTCTATTCAGGTCGCTTTGGAAATATGAACATAATAAATGTTTTTTCCTTGATTTCAGGATTTATGATAATGAAAAAATGAAAATACTGTTACGTTTTAGGGTTAAAAATAAAAGATATCTCTTTTCCATTTAAATTAATAGGTCTTTATTCATTTGCTATTCTATTGCAACTGCCAACTTAACTCTTTCTCTCATCTCTTTTCCGTTACTAAGGTCGTCATTTGTTCTTAACTAATTCTATTGTCTGTCTCTGTCTATCATAAGGGAGGAGGGAGCGATTAACTTCATATTCGTAACACTACCCTCCGCCCAATGAAGATTGTCGTCCCGACAATCCGTAACCTACAGCTCAAGAATGTTCAACAATCCGATTGTATCAATCAGATCCTTGACCACTGGGGATTCTCGAGTTATCCTAAGATGTTGTTCAGTATTCACTCATGGTTCAGGGGAAAACCCAATGTAAAAACCCTGAACGAACAACATTTACAATTATATTTAATATCTACAGTCAATTTTGTTCAGTCAATAGAATATCTTCATTCAATTTATCTTCTTTTATTGATTTATTCTTCTCCTAGATACCTGACGATTTGCTGTATTTATCATTGAGATTTAATTGTTCCTCCAAGTAATAATATCAACCTAAATAAATAAATTAAGAAAACCTAAAAAAAAATTTGAATAATTATAGTTATTATTATTTATTTATTTTCAAAGCGTCCCTTGAAAATAAATAACATCAACCGTTATTTTCACAAGTATTTTAATCTGTGGTGTACACCCATCAATAACCAAGTCACATTCATGCTCTTATACAGGCCATTGATGAGAATTTCTCATCAAAGGGACAACACGTCCGCCATGATTCCAAGGAATCATGCCAAGGCAGTGACTAAAAATTTTACCTAGGATTTTTATTCATTCATTTCTCAACCTTGTTTCCTACTCGAAACAAGGAACCTCAGTCCATCGAGGGCCATTTTTACCTTAAACCTTGTTTCCTACTCGAAACAAGGAACCTCAGTCCATCGAGGGCCATTTTTACCTTAAACCTTGTTTCCTACTCGAAACAAGGAACCTCAGTCCATCGAGGGCCATTTTTTAAAAATTCTCATCTTACTTTTACTTAAAGTAAGAACTTCCAATCTATATTTTTTTTTTTTTTTTTTTTATAATTCATTAATTTGTTTATTGTTCATTTTGATTACAAACATACTTTTATTTCAAGTATCCATGAATTCTGTTTACATGTAAACCATTTTTTTTAATTCTATTTTAATGATTATTTTTATTTTTATCACAACTATTTGCATAGTGGCCCAATTTTTTGCATTTGAAACAATTAATTCCAGATTTATTTTTATCAATTTTTTCTCCATTTGTTTTATTTTTATCATAATAATAATTATTTTTTAGAATAGTTCTTTCATATTTATGATGGTACTTATATTTGTTATTATTATAATTATTATTTTCTTGATGTAAATTATTTTCTCTAAATAACTGTATTATTTCTTCTCTCATTATTTTTCTTGATTCTTCTAGTTCTTTTCTGATTAAATTTTTAAATGCATTTAATTTATCGTCGAATTCTTGTAAATTTTTTGCCATTTTAATTCAGATGTTTGTCACTTTTTTAATATTGATTCAAATATTAATCACTTTTTTTTTTATATTAATCACGTTATTTTCTTTGTATTTTTATTTTTGATATTACTTCTGTGAGCGTTTCACTATTTTAAAAATAAAATAGAATTCAATTCAAATATTTTAATGAATTTATATTTTTTATTTTATTATTTAATCCTTTCTTTCTATTTTATTTTTAATTTTTCTTCTGACACCAATGTTACGTTTTAGGGTTAAAAATAAAAGATATCTCTTTTCCATTTAAATTAATAGGTCTTTATTCATTTGCTATTCTATTGCAACTGCCAACTTAACTCTTTCTCTCATCTCTTTTCCGTTACTAAGGTCGTCATTTGTTCTTAACTAATTCTATTGTCTGTCTCTGTCTATCATAAGGGAGGAGGGAGCGATTAACTTCATATTCGTAACAATACTTTAGTTTATTGGAAAATGTGTAGAATATTTCACGGTTTCTAAAATTATAATTTTTTTATTCATCTAAAAATATGATATAGTCATGATATTTTATATTTATTGTGAATAATAAAATGTAGGATTAATGTGAAATCGATTCAAGATTCTGGTCTATTGGTCAATATGATATAAATTATACATATTTATTTGGACAACGATAATTCATGTTTCTATGAAATGAAAATTTTTGAAATTTCTTTTAGAACATCAATTCAAAATACATGAAATATTCGATTAGTGTATAAAATTAAAAAAAATAATTTGGTCTATTTATTAATATGATATACATGTTCATATAATAATTCATGTATCCACTTAATAAAAATTTTTTGAATTTTTTGAATAAAATAGATGAAAAAGATAGATGTAATAAAATAGATTCAACAACACAAAACAAAAGTAAAAAAAATAAATAAAATATTGTTACGTACCAAGTTGAAAAATTAAAATTTAACTATGAAATAACAAGAAAAAGAAAGAATATGTAAAATCAAAATTAAATAACCAAATAATCATAGAATAATTAAAATAAATCAACTTGGTATTTCACGTTAAAATTAAAAATCCTCTTATTTTTGTTATTCCTACAGGGTAACGGGTTAGGAGGGAATGTATATGATTGTATGTACCTTGATGTAAGAATAATCCGAAACAATTGTTGAGAGCGTGTCAATCTGGATGGTCGCCTGTTGATGTTTGTAGTCTCGAATAATCCAAACGGTAAAATAAACTCGAAGCACAGAAAACAACACCCCGGAGAAATGTCACAGTCAATAATTTTTATATAGGATTAGGGAAGGTTAAATAACACAGGAAATAATAATTTATCACAAGAATTAATTAGTTTAAATTCACTCAAAAAAAAATGTTATTTATTTAAAACGTAAAAGTTCAATTGATTTTATTTAATTTTTATCAGATGTAATTGATTTAATTTTAATTTTAATTTTTAATTTTTAATTTAGTTTCAATGATTTGAATAGAACGAAAGTTGTCGCAAGAGTGACGCTCCTTAATATTAAAAATAAAATTATTCCCATAAAATTTAATTAATAAGTAGGGATGAAAAGTGGTACCATAGTTGAACCAATCGGATTTAAGGGTTCCCATGGTAGTCAGCATATTCAGATTGTTTAAACATTTAATAAATAATAATTTAGAAACTTCAACGGATGTGGCGTCTCGCGTTGCAGAGGTGACTTTGTAAACTGCTTACCAAAATTTATATATAAAAAAAAGAAAAAAATAAATTGTTTATTAAAAATGCAAAATTTGAATTTAATTCCGTGTGAAAATAAAAAAATAAAAAAAGAAAAATTTTATTGCTTGCTCGGCATCCGTTGAATTTATTAAATGATTATTTATTATCGATTATTAATTATAAATATACCAAGACGTAACAATTCCCCCCCAAAAAAGGTCGTTGTCTGTCTGCAAAACGACAGCAGCGAATAAAAAAAAGAAAAATTTATCAATCGTTGTTACATTTTGTTTACTTAAAATTATAAATATTAAATCCCCAAAAAAAAAAATTAAATTAATCCAAAAAAAAATTTTCTACTTCCTATTCGAGACCTCTTACGGACGATCGACGGCTAGAATTACTCCGTGCGAGTCGAGCGTGACCTACTTTTTATTTTATTCAAGTTTCATTTCCGTGTGATATTGTTGATTCGTTCATTCTTTTATCTTACCTTGAAAATTATTAATTTTTTTGATTTATTGTTTTAAAAAAGTATTGTTTTTATTTTTATTTATTTATTGAAAATTTATTGATTGTTTATATTTTTTTATTTCTAAGGTTTTTCAGCGATGTAGAATGAAAATTTATTGTTATTATTTCTTTGTATTATTTTTTTGTTTATATTTTGATTATTGTTATTATTATTTTTTATTATTTTAATTTCAAATTGAATTATTTATTGGTAAATCAGCCGCCCACACGGAATTAATTAACCACCGACGCGTGCGTAAAAAATCCCTTACAAATTTTGAAGCTAAAAATTTTTATTATTAATTATTATAATATTTTTATTTGTTTTTTTTTTGTAAATTTTTTCATAAGTTTTTTTGTAAAATTTCATATCAATTTTTTTATTTATTTTTTTTATATTTTGTTTACTTTTTTGTTTGAATATTTAATTAATATTATTTATTAAAATATTGTATTTTTGATTAATTATTGAATATTCCCCTTTTCAAAATATTTAAATTGCAATTAGAATTTCAAAGTAAAATTTCATAATTTTTTCGTTTTTACGAATTTTTATATTATTTTTTTTGTATAATTTTTTCTTAAAAAATTTTGTATTTTATAAAATTTCATAATTTTTTTGTAAAATTCTACTATTCTTTTTTTAGTAAATTTAATATTTTTTTGCAGTAAATTTATGTTATTTTGTAGTAAAATGTAATGTTAAAATTAGATTTAATTTTAATATTGTTATCATTTTTCAAAAAAGTAAAAAAAAAATTTATTTAATTTCCCCAAAAAAAATCTAAGTTCAAAAATCAATTAATTTTCCCATAATAAAAAATTTATATTATTTAAAATAAACAATTAAAAAATGTAAAAGATTTAAAAAAAAATTATAAAATATAACTTATTTTATTCCTCTTCTTCGATGTACTCCACGGTGTCCTTGAATTGTAATCTGTTACCACTGCTTGCATTGTCTCTCCTCTCCGGCTTCCATCGTCGCAGCTTGCTTGATGAACTCCCCTCAATTTCTTTTCTGATGCATGTTGATGACTTGATATTGTTTTCTTCTTTCACTGCTCTCTCTTTTTAATTTTCTGACAGCTACCATTGACTTTAATGCAATATTGCGGCGTTGCCATTTATAACACAATAAAATCTTCCGGTCCCCATGAACTGCACTTTATTTATTTGTTTTAGGATTAAGGAAGATAAGGATCAGGATTGTTACCCTTAAATTTTTTTTTATATTTTTTTTAGAAGAAAAAACATTTTATAAGAGATACAAATTTATAAAAATAGTATTTGATTTTAATTCATTTTATTTTTATTATTATTGAAACAATTTTGTTATAAAAAAATTTATTTATATTTTTTTTCTGATTTTAGTATTTCCCAAAATATTTTTTTGTTTATGTTCAATTTGTTATTTGTGTATTTGTGTAAATAAAAAAAAAATATCAATCCATATATATATGTATATAATTTATTTTCAATTTTTTCAGGAATATTTTTCCCGATTATTAGTAATTTTTTTGTTTTTAAAATTTTTGTTAATTGTTCTTTTTATTTTATTTATATTTTTTTCATCTATATTTCTTTCGTGTATTAATTATTAGCAATTTTTCCTTCAACAAATTTTTACCAGGTTTATAATATTTTAGATTCGATTTTAATCTCGCCCTATCCGGTCTACGATCTCCCTTAAATTTTTCTACAATATTAATTTTCGATTTACCTTTGTCAATAACTTTATTTTTAAACTTCATTATATCTGACTTTAATTTTTCATCATATGTTTTCATTAGGTCATCTTGGGACTCATTCGCTTTAATATCTAATTTCTTCAGACTCATATTATTTTTCATTTTATTCTTTTTATTATTTTCATTAATTTTATTTAAATCAATTTCATTTAACACATCATCGGTTTTTCCATACGGTTTAATTATTACACTCTCAATATTATTATTATCTTCGCAATTTATTTTTTTATCATTAACTTCAAAATTATTTTTATCATTATTCAAACTTTTTTTTCAACGTAGTCATTATTAACATTCTTCTCGATTTTATTCGCGTGTACGCATATATTTTTATTATTTTTGACAGTAACTTCGTCATTTATTTCATTATTACTTAAAATACTAGTTTCTTTATTTTTCGACAACAAAATCGTCATTAAAATTATCATCAATAAAATCTTTGTCATTATCAGACTCATTATTATTTTCATCATTTAAATTATCATCATTTTTATTATCACTTAAATTATTAAACAAAAATATTTCGTCATTATCGCGGAAAATCTCTGTTTGATTACGTTCATTATTCGTTTCTTCAATAAATTTAATTTCTTCATTAACTTCTTTTGCAATAGTAATATTTATATTTCGCGTAGCAATATTTAAATCTTTATTTTTATTTAATTCAATATTATTATTATTCGATGAGTCTTCCGATACAGATATTTCATTTATAAAATTTACTGTTTTTATTTCATTAACATTATCATTTTTATTTTCTTTTTTATCAAGTTTAGAATTAAAGTTTACTTTTTCAGGTTGCACGATAGGTTCATAATAATTATCAACAGTATCTTTTGACGTTGATGGTATTGGATTAATTATATTATTATTATTTTCAAATTTATTTAATTTATTTTCAGTTTCAGTAATAGAATTATATATTTCATTTATGTCTGATTTTAAAATTAATTTGACTGTATTATTTGATCTGATTGAGGTATTGGCCATTTTTGTTTTCCTCCCTCTAGGTCCACCGGCCCATCCCCGTTTTTTTGAGCTTGGCGTTCAAGACATTTTCTCTGAGCATTTTGTAATTTAAAACAATGATTCATATCATGATTTGGTCTTTGGCAAAAACCACAAACTAAATTATTATTTGTTTTATTATAATCTTTTTCATCTTGATTAATATCATATGACATAAAGCCATTATCATTATAAACATTTTTATCTAAATTTTTATTATTAATTGGATCATTTATTGGCGCATAAGAATTGTTAAAATTATAAAAATCATAATTATCATTGTAGGAATTTTGTAAATAATCATTTGTTGAATTTTCATATGAATTATAGTATGAATTATTAATATTATTATTATTGTTCTCGACTGGATTCGAACCAAAGATCTCGGGTAAATTTACATTTGAATTTTTTTGCGTATTTAAATTAATATTTTGACTTGAAACGATGGGTTCGTTTAGTTCATTATCGTTATTAAAATTATTATTATTATTTCCTGAAAAATTATTATTATATCTTTGATTTGAAAAATTATAAGAAAAATTATTATTTGATTCAACGACTACTTCCGACGGGTTCTCGATTTTATTTGTTTGCACGGTTTTAATTTCTTTTAATTTTCTAAGCTTTAAACTGTCAATATATTCATTATAAATTTTTTTAGTAATATTCCACACTTTCAAAAAATCTGTAGTGTCTATATTTTTACATTCAACTCTCAAACATACCTCAGGCAATAACCCTTTAATAAATTGACGTATAGTTTTTTCCTCAATTTTAGATTTACTCATTGTTCCAAAACCATCATTGTTACCCTCATTACAATCAATTAAATCATTATATAATTTTAGTACTCTACTTCCATACTCATCCACATTCTCATTGTCATTCATTAATACGATAGATAATTCATTCCAAACTGACTCGAAACTTTTTCCCGTGTACGTAACTGTACGGAGCAATATTTCTAGCTCGTCAAGAGATGAAAATTCTATGTTAGCAATCAGACTGATTTTAGGATCTGTAATTTTATTTTTGATAGAAAGCATTAAAGCTTGTGTCCATTGTGGATCTAGAAGTTTCAAGGCTGATCGACAACTATTAATAAATCCGCGAATAGAATTTGTTTTTCCGTCATAATTAGGAATTACGTCAAGAGCATCCCGTAAAGAACATTTACCGACTATATTTGTTTCAACTGGCTCTAATATTTTTACTGTTTGATTGTTATGATTTATTACAGAATGTATTGGTCCATTTAATTGTGAATTTGGGCGTTCAATTTTTAAATTAGAATTTACACGATTATTATTAATAAAATCTGGAATAAAATTGTCTCCACTTTTTTGATTAAAATTTTCCGTAAATGAAATAAGACAGTCATTTTTAATTTGCAATTCTTTTTTCAAGGTCTCGTTCTCACGTTGCAGCTGATTAATTGTCTCACTCAAAACATTCTCTCTCTCACTTGACATATAAAAATTAAATGTTTCACGGTCATTCTCTAATCTCTCAAGTTGCTGACGACACTCATTCTTTTCCTCATTCAAAGTACTGTTTCTATCTTTTAAAATTTTATTTTCCTGAATTAATTCAATCACTCTCTTTTTTTCCACACACCATTTCTTTGTTAAATTTAAATTTTCCTTATATAAAATATCATTATTAGAAATTAAACGATCAGACGCGACTTTCAATTTACCAGTTATATTCACCATTTGATCTCCACATTCTACATGTTGTTTTAATTTTTCAATAGTTTCTTTAGTATTTGAATATTCGATCCCATCAATATTTTTTTCTAAATCGACCTCCCCAAGGGTAGGAATAATTTGAACAAAATCATTTGCACATATTTGTAATTCAGTAATTAACGTTTTTATATTTTCCGCATCTACTTTTCTCCCCAGCATTGCTTCAGCGTGTAGGTCTATTTCTTCATAAATATGAGAGAAAGGCGATCCCGCCCCCGACCGATATGATGACATTTTCGCTAAGAATTATTTCCGACGGACAAAAGAAATGATAGAGAAAAAAAAATTTCAATTCAATAAAATATTTTAAAAAAAATTAATGCATATAAAATTTAACGCAATTAAATATAAAATTCAAGTTTGTTTGTTCATGTAAAAAGTAAAAATATAAAAGATCCATATTTATATTGATAGAAAAAAATAGTGACTCCGAAGTAAAAAAATTTAATAAAATTTATAGACATATATATGAATATTTTTATTTTCTTTATGTAAAAAATTATGTAAGTGTATAGTGTACCCCAAAATACCTTAAAAAATTTAAATCCGCACTGAGTTTAAAATCTACGTTACACATTACTAATATCCACTTCTGACACCAATTTTATTTACGTACCAAGTTGAAAAATTAAAATTTAACTATGAAATAACAAGAAAAAGAAAGAATATGTAAAATCAAAATTAAATAACCAAATAATCATAGAATAATTAAAATAAATCAACTTGGTATTTCACGTTAAAATTAAAAATCCTCTTATTTTGTTATTCCCTACAGGGTAACGGGTTAGGAGGGAATGTGTATGATTGTAGATGTACCTTGATGTAAGAATAATCCGAAACAATTGTTGAGAGCGTGTCAATCTGGATGGTCGCCTGTTGATGTTTGTAGTCTCGAATAATCCAAACGGTAAAATAAACTCGAAGCACAGAAAACAACACCCCGGAGAAATGTCACAGTCATTTTTATAGGATTAGGGAAGGTTAAATAACACAGGAAATAATAATTTATCACAAGAATTAATTAGTTTAAATTCACTCAAAAAAAAATGTTATTTATTTGAAACGTAAAAGTTCAATTGATTTTATTTAATTTTTATCAGATGTAATTGATTTAATTTTAATTTTAATTTTTAATTTTTAATTTAGTTTCAATGATTTGAATAGAACGAAAGTTGTCGCAAGAGTGACGCTCCTTAATATTAAAAATAAAATTATTCCCATAAAATTTAATTAATAAGTAGGGATGAAAAGTGGTACCATAGTTGAACCAATCGGATTTAAGGGTTCCCATGGTAGTCAGCATATTGTAATTGTTTAAACATTTAATAAATAATAATTTAGCAACTTCAACGGATGTGGCGTCTCGCGTTGCAGAGGTGACTTTGTAAACTGCTTACCAAAATTTATATATAAAAAAAAGAAAAAAATAAATTGTTTATTAAAAATGCAAAATTTGAATTTAATTCCGTGTGAAAATAAAAAAATAAAAAAAGAAAAAATTTTATTGCTTGTTCGGCATCCGTTGAATTTATTAAATGATTATTTATTATTGATTATTAATTATAAATATACCAAGACGTAACATATAATATATATTTTTAAATTTTATTACTGATGTGAAATGAGTTAAAACAAAATTTAATTTTAATAAACGGCATCCATAGCAACGAAATAATAAATAAAATTGAAAATAAATAAAATGACAGTTGTTCATTAAACATTAATAATAAATACTAATAACCAATAAATAAAGAAGTTAAAAATTAGAAAAAACTTTCATAATATATTCTAAGAAATAAATATAATATATTATTATAAATTCTTAGAAAATGGTTAATACAAAAATCAAAGATCTCAATGAAGACAGTAAAAAGTAATAAAAAAAATTCTATTTTCCATTATTATTCATTTTATAAATAAATTTAATAACTCAAAATTTTATTCAGTTGGAAGATTGAAGCACGAATTATATACATAAGTCCAGTCACTTCATTTGAAAAAAATGGAAATTATAATAAAGTCTGTAATGTAGATATAATTGATGATACTGGAGAAATAAAATGTACAATGTTTAGTGGCAGTATTGATAAATTTTACAATCTTTTCCGAGTAAGTTATTTTGAAAAATCAATGATTTAATTTAACATTTTAATTATGAATTACATATATATTTATAGATACAGAAAGTATATTCAATAACTAATGGTATTCTTAAAAAAGCAAATAAAAACTATAATAGATTGAATCATAACTTTGAAATATTAATAACAGAAAATAGTGGAATTGAAGAAATAAACGATACAACCAAAATACCAAAATTTCAATTTGATTTTGTCAAGATAAAAGAATTATTAAGAGCAGAAAAAAAAAGTTCTATAGGTAATTAGAATGAAATCTTTGATGTTTGAATATTATAATAATATATTTGAAAATACAGATATTCTTGCGATCATAAAAAATGTCAAACCTTTAAAAAAATCGAACAAAAATGGTAAACAGTTGAAAAGACAAGAAATAATCCTAATTGATGATTCAAAAGCAAAAGTAATTATAAATTTCTAAAAACCAATATAATTATTACAAATATATATTAATGTTGACAGATAACTTTGATGCTTTGGTCGAATCAAGTCGACGAATTTGAAGGAGAAATGAATGATATAATTGCTATAAAAAATGTTAAAATTAACAATTTTAATAGTGATCTCAATTTGATTTTCATAAAAACATCAATTACAATAATAAATCCTGATATATCGGAAGCTATTAAGTAAGTATTTGTAATTATATAATTATATGAATACCACTTGTAATTATATAATATAACTATATTTAACTATAGACTTCAAAAATGGTATGGACAAATAGGAAAAACAATGGATGAAAAAGAATTTGAATTTTATCGTTCAGATACAAATTCTTATAATTTTACAAAATTTCGAACAATTTATAATACTAAAATAAATACTATAATTGGTAAATACTTTTTTTTAATTTTTTATAATCAAACATCGACTACATAATAATAAAATTTCAACATTTCAACAAAATAGATATTATTGCAAAAATATTTGAAATTAAGGAAACCGAAAAAATTGAAAGTATTTACAAAAAACAATATGAAAAAAAAGAAATAATATTACAAGATAATAAAGACAATAAGGTAAATTAATGATGTTTGAATATATTATATATTATTAATTTAAAAATATTTTTTAAACAACAATAGATCGTTTTAAATTTGTGGAATGAGAATATCGAAGATTTTAAAGGAAAAATTAATGATATTATAGTGATACAAAGAGTCAAAATTAACGAATATCAATATTTGAAAAATTTGTCACTAATACCGACATCAATCATAAAAATAAATCCTGATATACCAGAAGTGAAATCGTAAATATATTTTTCATGTAGATATTATTTTTTTTAAGTATATTCTTTTAGTAAATATATTCTTTTAATAGTTTTGCGGATGAAACCATTGCTGAAGATGATTATGATGATAAAATAGAAAATTTTAAAACTATAAAGGACATAAAAAATTTAGATAATGAAACAATAATAAGTAAGTATTGGATATTAAAAAAAAACAAATTCAAACATAATAAATATGTTACAGATGTAATTGCTGAAATAAATAATGTGAGTGAAATTAATTCAGTTTTTTCTCAAAATAATAACATGACATATAATAAAAGAGAAATTATATTAATCGATTATTCAAAAGAAAAGGTATAAATAAATCTTATTTATAATAGAATAAAATTATATCTTAACAAATATCTATTCTACAGATAACTCTAACGTTATGGAAAGATGAAGCAGAAAATTTCATAGGAAAAGTTGGCCAAATAATAAAAATTGAAAGAGGCAAAATAAAAGAATACTTAAAAGATAAATATATATCATTAATAAACTCATCGAAGATTACATACGATTGTCAAAACGACAAACAAAAGTTAGTAATATAATCATACCAAAATATATGAATTTTCAATAAATTGTTAAAATATTATTGATTATCTAGATTTAAAGAATGGTTAGCATTGGAATCACAATCCAAACAACGAGACGACGAAAAACCATGTTGTTCAAAATGGACGAATACAAATAAGAAAACTTAAAACTTAAATACATTGGTTAATTCAATACAATAAAATATATTTTTCTCACACAAAAAAAATGATATTAATATTATTTTTTTATTTAATATTATTTTAATGCATTAAAAATTTTTTCAAAGTGTTGTTGTGAAATATCAAAAATATTTTCATTATTTTTAATATGATAATTTATTTGTTTTCTTATTCTTCCTCTAAAAGTATCAAATGTAATTTTTTCCAATTCATGACCTTGATAATTATGCACTTTACAATATTTTTTAAATTTATTCAAAACGTTGGAAATGGATACTTTGCAATACGATAAATTTCCTTCTTCGAGTATAAATGCTATCCAATAATCTATAATTATGTCACTAAATTTACTATTTTTTTTTTTTTATATATAATAAATTTCTGCCTTTTTGTAAATTGCTGTTACGTGATTGTTTTTTTTTAATTATTATTTTTGGATCATCAGGAATGCCTTTAAATTCATCTTTGAATGATGGATAAAATTCTTTTATAATTTTTGATCCATTTAATTTTACTATGCCCTCACAAGAACATACAATAGCATTTGCAAAGTATTTTATCGTTTGAGTAGTTGCATAGTTAACAGCTTCATTAATATTTGGGCCAAGATTATATCCACCATGAAAGGAATATGGATGAGTAATAACAAACATACCTGGTTCTTGAATAATTTTTGTATAATTGATTTTATATTTTCCCAAAAATTGTTCTGTAACCACGAATAATTTATGACCTATTAAATTTTGACAAGAACGTCCTGGAAATGTTTTATTTAATATTGTATTGATTAATTGATGAAAACGTGTAGAATCTTTCTTATTTACTATCAGCCAAATTTTAGGTAACCCATAAAAATGATAATTTATTGAAACTAAATTATAATCTTCAAGGTGAATAGGAAAGGAAGACCATTTACTACCACAATAAACAAATGGAGTATGAATTCCCTCTACTGTTTTATTATCTTCATTTTTTATACGCGAAAGATGACTTTTAAAATTTGATAAGTTCCATGATGATTGTGTAGGATCATTATTATACATTCTTTCGAATATAGAAAATTTGATATCAGGAGCATATAAAAAACAGGGATTTGTATTTAACATTGCCAAATATTCATCTGAATCATGTGATACTTCCGATGATGAATTACTTTTTCTAATAAATTTATCACATTCTTCATGATATTGATTATAAGTAAATTTTTCATTTTTTTTATATGAATTAGTTTCATATTTAAAACTACCATCAGTATCATTTATCATTGTAATTTTTTGTTTTATGACTCGATCAATAATAATTTCATCAATAACCTTTTTCAATTTATTTTTGGGAAAATGAATATCGATCCATTCTTTCGGTGCTTTAATAACACTGACTTTTTGTTCACCATCAATAACATCATTTAATACTCTTGACAAAAAAGAGTTCAAAAATTGTTCTGATGACGGCTCCCATACTTTTGGAGAATGTTGATAATTATTCATCTTTCTAAAATAAAAATATTTATGTACATATTTTATCAGAAATAATAGTAATAATAGTAAAATTATCAATAAAAATAAGATATTCAATTAATTTAAAATGGAAAAGCAAATGATGAATAAACATTGATAACAAAAAAGTATAGTAACAGAATAAAAAGAAGAAATCGTTATAGAATTTTATGTATTATAATTTATTTGGATTGATAATTGATAACATAATTGAAAACATAATAATAATAACAATAATAATAACATAAATAATAATGATAAATCATAATCATCATTGTTATTAAAAAATAATGAATAAATTACAAATATATGACGCAATTTATTTATTCATGTAATACTTGAATGATTGAATTTTCTGCCATCTTGAAATTTACCATTGTTCCTAACATAAAATATTTATCATACATTAGTTTTAAATAATATATGTCTCAAGAAAAATTAAATACTCACTCTTGGAGACCAATCCGAAATTGAAATATAAAACGAAGCAAGTTTTCGATATTCGTAATCAATACCAAGTGTGTCCAAAATGTTAACTTTTTTGTTGTTAAATTTAGGTGACTCGATTACTAAATTATAAAAAGAAGGGATAACATGATTTTTAGATGAATTTAATAGAAGATGAAAAGCTATATTTAAAAAAGAATTTTGAATAGGTTTAATTTTAAAACGTCGAAAACCCGAATAGACATATTTATCAAATAACGTTAGACTACATTCTTTTAAAATATCCTTCCATTTTTCATGGCCACTATCTTACTTGGAAATGTATATGGATTCATAAGAACAGCGCATTTCATATTCCATGTCGAAAACAGAATAATACGCTGTTGAATCACATAACCATTTCCATTGAGGAAAATAACTCAAAGTGGCCAAATAGGATATCACATACTGATAATATAAATTACCATTGTCTGTGAATGGATATTTGTGGTCTAATGTTATAAGATGATAAGCGCTTTACATCTAGCAGCCCGAATACTAGAACATTTTGGACACAACTTATTACTGGAACACCGAAAACTTGATCTCGCCATGAAAAATCTTCTCCAAGAGGATGAATGGATATTATTATAAATTATCCTGTTGCATGATTGTAAATACTAATATGCTAAGACAAAAAAAGGAATAAAAATGGTGCAAAAAAAAAAAAATAAATAACCTACGATGGCGATCTTCATTATCTTTTTTAATTATCAAAGACTGATACGTATAATATAAAAATCCGAACATCATCAAAAAGCATATGGCAGGAACCAAAAAATCCATAATTATATATAAGTCCATATTTCCGTAAACTTGAAAAAAAAGGGTTACGAATTATTTAAATTGAATGAATTAAATGATAAATTAGCAATAAAACATATAGGCGGATAAATTATCTGATAAGCAGCTAAATACTGACAAATTAATTAATATAGCTAAAGAAAAATGCATAAGAGGAAAAATGTAGCTAAGGACAAGATGCATTGAAATGGACTTAGTGGATCCACCAAGTGATAAAAATATATTTAAATTTGGTTCAAGTTATACCAGAATGTTAGAAGGTACTTGCTGGATACACGAACTGTTAAAAATACATTTAAATTTTTTTTATTTTACACCAACATGTTGAAAGGTACTTGGTAAATCCACCAAGTGATGAAAATACATACAAAATACATTTGAATTTTTTTTATGTTATACCAGAATATTGAAAAGTACTTAGTGGATCCACCGAGTGATAAAAATACATTTAAAATTTTTTTTCGTTATACAAGAATGTTGAAAAGTTCTTGGTAGATCCACCAAGTGATAAGAGAACTTTAAGTTATACCAGAATGTTAAAAAGTTCTTGGTAAATCCACCAAGTAATAACGAGACTTTGAATATTTTTTTATATAATACATTCATATTAAAAAAGACTCGGTGAATCCAACAAACGATACATTTCAATTTTTTTTATGTTATACAAGTATGTTAAAAAACTTGGTAGGTCCACCAAATGATAACAAGACTTTGAATGTTAAAAGGAACTTGGACATCCACCAACTGATAAAAACATATTTAAATATTTTTTATGTTACACCAGCATGTTAAAAGGTACTTGCTGGATCCACCAAGTGATAAAAAAAAATTTAAATTTCGTTTTATTATACCAGAATGTTAAAAGATACTTGGTAGACCCACCAAGAGATGAAAATACATTAAAATTTTTTTTTAAGTCCTACCAGAATGTTAAAAAGTTCTTGGTAAACCGACCAAGTAATAATGAGACTTGGAATATATTTTTACATCACACTACATATTAAGAAAGACTCGGTGGATCTACCAAATAATAAAAATAAATTTTTTTTATGTTATACAAGCTTTTATGATAAAAAAATTGGTAGATCCACCAAGTGATAACAAGACTTTTAATTTTCTATTGTACTCATATATTAAAAAAGGATCCACCAAATAAAAAAACATTTAATTTCTGTTTATGTTATACCGAAATTTTAAAAGATACTTGGTGGATTCACTAAGTAATAAGAATACATTCAAATTCTTTATTGTATTATACCAGGATGTTAAAAGGTATTTGGTGGATCCACCAAGAAATAAAAATACTAATTTTTTTTTATGATATACCAGAATGATAAAAAAAACTTATATAAAATAAACCGTAAATGTAATAGAACTTACCTGTAAATAATATATCAATAAATATAATATATTTGTATGTATTGTATTTATTTTATTTGTAAACTTTATATTTGTTTATATCTTGCAGAGAAGAGACATATAATATTTTCATTTACTTCACAGTAGGCAGTGTGCTTTAAAAAAAATTTTATGCTTTTTTACACATTGAAAGATTTTGTGTACCCAACCCCAAAAAACCAAAAGTTTGAACTTTTCGTGATCATTTTTTTTGTGTTAACAATTTATTTTTTCCATTATTAATTAATGTTATGCAATATATTTCAATAAAAACCAACTATATATTGATAAAAACAATTATTCTATAATATTTATTCATTTCAATATTGCACACAAAAATTTTTTTTTGTTAGTATGCATCACTGATTTGTATCAGTATGAAGTTTTTTATTTATATCCAATTAATATTAATATTTATTATCAATCTCAATTTTATATAGTTAATAAAAACATTTTTAATAATATTTTCGTTAATGTTTGCATTTATGATGCTCCATTATTTTGTAATCAAATTTTTTTTATGCAAGTTTAAATTTTCCCGCTTTTTCAATATTATGGCCCTTCATTAGAAAATCAGTAAAAAAACAACTTTTTACCACATATTTTCAATTAAAATAACGAAATCAGTACTCTAACCCCATTTAAACCAGGTATTAAAAAGTTCCTTATTTTTTTTACTATTATCTATCAGTTTTTCAATAAAATCTTATATCTAGAAATGTAATTTAGTTATGATCAAAAAAATTTAAAACATCTCCTTCCATAAGAGCCCATGTTTAACCTTATTATTAAACATTATACGAGAAAATAATTTGACAGTTAATATTATGATTTCTTTAAAAAATTCGCTCAGGAGTTTGCCTGGAATATATTAAAGTATACCAATATGATGAAAGAGGTCAACTTGGCAAATAGGTCTCCCGGATTAATATAATACGTTCCTCATAAAGAACGACAGGGAAAATATATTTGTGATATTGAGTGATGTTAAATTATCTGTTTGATTATAATCTCATAATTACTGTATTTATTATTTTTTTTTTGCAAGCTAATGAAACTATCTTTTTTCCTGGCATTTCATGATGTTCCTTAGAACCTGTCAAAACCCTCCTTGCCCACATATCATGTCTATTATCTCATTTTTTTATTGTAATTTTTAAGATTGTTCAAATAAAATACATACAATCATTTTTTGTTAGTTGATTTATTAATAAATATTAATAAATATTAATAAATTCTTGAGATTACATATTATGTTGGATGTTGACATATTGTTTTTGGGCGCCAAATATGTGTACAATGGTGGATAAGAAAAATGGCGTCAGTAAAACAGTTTAAAAAGTGAAATGTAGAGGCGCTCTTAATGTATGATACATAGCGTATGATACAGTGTATGATACATAGCGTATGATACTGCTGTATGATACACCGGTATCATACCTACCCAACACTGATCGCAGCGATACAGTCCGTAAACACAGCCTTATTACTACGTCACACACCGATACACCAACACAAGTAGGGACATTCTGGAGTGAGGGAAAAAATTCTCCTACGCTGACGCTCGATGTCACTATAGAGTATGTCACTATAGAGAGATTATACTGTATTTCAAATGTACGCCTCAGCCCGCTCGGCCACTGAGCCATCGATGCAAAACTTATTTTTTTTATCTTTATATGCCATTCAGTCACAAGAGGTACAAACGAAATTTTAGACTTAAAAAAAAAACCTAACAAACAAAATAAAATTAGAACTATTTGAAAATTGTAATTTTTTTTCTATGGAAATTAAAAGAGATGGTTGAAAGTTAAAATCATCTTTTAGCATAAGCTCTAAAAAGAATAAATTTTTAGCATAATCATTAAAAGTAATATATTCATTAATTATTATAATTTTATTCCGATAAATTAACAAAAATAAATTAATAAATGAATCAGTCTTCACCATAAATATTTTACAAGTGTTAAAATATTTAAAAATATTTTAAAAAATTCTCTAACACTTGTTAATATTTATGGTGAGGACTGATTCATTTATTGTTTTATTTTTGTTAATTTATTGAAATAAAATTACAGTAATTAATGAATGTATTCCTTTTAATGATTATGCCAAAAATTAATTCTTTTTATGAATATACTAACAATATTTTTAAAATTTTCTAAGTCCCAAAAACTTCAGCAACTTAGAAAAAATATTTTGATTTCTATTTATAGCCGATTTACAGACGTTTAACATACACTAATCAATATATAAAATAATTGAAGATAGAGGCAGCCTCAGCAGACATCTTACAGCTCTTTGCAGGCATCATCTTTTTTTAAAGACAACATACAGCCGAAAAACAGCCTCGTATATTCAGCACTTTCACAGTAGACATTTTACAGACAAAAGACAGACGGAAAACAGTCAAAAGACCGAAAACAGCCTCAAAGCAGACCAAATGATTTCATCTTGGGATATACAACCATATACAACCATATACAATCATATACAAACATTATATACAATCGTATATAGATGTATATGGAAAGTTGATTATTTTAGCCCGAGATGAAAAATATTATATATACAAAAAAAAAGGCTGTCGTACGGCTGTTTCCGTCCCACCAAACAGACAATAAGCAGCCATATACAAGTATAGAAGTATACGTATATTATATATACAAATATTGGTCAGAATTTATTTCACCTGCAGGTAAAATAAATTCTGATTTCCATTAGGCAAAAACGGATGAAAACCTTAATGTGAAAATTTATAAAGAAACATAATCAAAAATAAAAAAAAATTTTCTTTAATTATTTTTTTTTTTGATTAGTTTATTAAATGAATATTTAACTAGTTATCACTGACTGAGCGAGAGAGAAAGAGAGAGAGTCGTAAAGAGTAAATAATGGAAAATTCTAGAAATAAAATACAGGCACCTAGCTAGATTCGAACCCCCGAACAATAGATTTTTTTTTATTTCAAATGAACGCCTCAGCCCGCTCGGCCACTCAGCCATTGATGCAAAATTTATTTTCTTTATCCTTATATGCCATTCAGTCACAAGAGGTACAAACGAAATTGTAGACTTAAAAAAAAAAAAACTAACAAACAAAATAAAATTAGAACTATTTGAAAATTGTGATTTTTCTTCTATAAATATTTAAAGAGTTGGTTAAAAGTTTAAATTAATTTTTAGCATAAGCGTTAAAAGGAATATATTCATTCATTATTGTAATTTTATTTTAATAAATTAACAAAAATAAATCAATAAATAAATCAGTCCTCACCATAAATATTTACAAGTGTTAGAAAATTTTTTAAAATATTTTTAAACATTTTAACACTTGTAAAATATTTATGGTGAGGACTGATTTATTTATTAATTTATTTTTGTTAATTCATCGGAATAAAATTATAATAATTAATGAATATATTTCTTTTAATGATTATGCTAAAAATTAATTGTTTTTATGAATATGCTAACAATATTTTTGAAATTTTCTAAGTCCCAAAAACTTCAGCAACTTAGAAAAAATATTTTGTCTTCTATTTGTAGCCGATTTACAAAAGTTTAACATACACTAATCAATATATAAAATAATTAAAGATAGTGGTAGCTCCAGCAGACATCTTACAGTTCTTCGCAGACATCATCTTTTTTTAAAGACAACATACAGCCGAAAAACAGCCTCGTATATTCAGCACATTTCACAGTAGATATTTTACAGACAAAAAACAGACGGAAAACAGTCAAAAGACCGAAAACAGCCTTAAAGCAGACCAAATGATTTCATCTCGGGAGTGACTTTGTATACAACCATATACAGTTGTATATAAGTTTATACAATTATATAAACTTGTATATGAGGTATAAACTGTTTGTATACAACCATATACAACTATATACAACCGTATACAACCATATACAACCATATAAAACCATATACAACCCTATACAACTATATACAACCGTAAACAACTATATACAACCATATACAACCAGATAAAACTATATACAACTATATACAACCGTATACAACTATATACAACCATATACAACCATATATACAACTATATACAACCCTATACAACTATGTACAATCATATACAACCATACAACTTGGTAGCTTAGTTATTAATCTTGTATACAATCATATATGGTTATATATACAAAAATATATGGACATATACAACTGTATATATTTATATATGTTTATATATCCTTATACACTGAGAGAAATATTAACTAAGAATTACAAACGTAAAAGAAAAAATTACAAAATAAATAGTAAAAACTGCGTTCCCCCGTCATTTATAAGAATTATTCGTATATTGATAGATAATTTTTACAATAAAATTATGTAAAAAATCTGGCCATTGACTATATACACTACTAAGCCATAAAATTTACACAATTTTATTGTAATTTCTGTTTAAAAAAATGACTAAATTCACGACACTCACAAGTAAAATCTAGCAGACTGAGAATTTACCCACTACCGGTTTTAGAATTTACTAAATTTTATTACAAATTTTATTTAAAAGTTGGACATTTTTTGTGTTAAGTTGGGCAGTTTGTGCTAGATTCACGGAGAATAGCAATCAATTCCCGCCAACATTTTTTCTTTTCTGTTTACACGCTCAAAACTCGAAAACTAATTGTTAAATAGAAAAAAGTTATTCTTGATAAATTGTTTAGAAATAAATAACCAACAATAAACCTCGCTTAACCCCATACCTAGCTTCAACAGATAAGGCTGTAGAAATGCTTGAAATTACATGACAGTTCAATCATTTGTTCAATCGGTCGGCCATCTTTGTGTTATTTCGTCCCACAAACAGAATTTTTACAAAGCTATATAGTAAAAAATATTTAAGTCTATGCTAACTTTTATATGTCTACATGATAATTTTTATTATATATATAAGAATATTTATTAAATTGTGCAGTATTTTTCATTCAAACATATAATAATTTTTATTGTTTTCACAAAACATGTATGTCTTTATTTTAATTAACTCATAACTCGTTATCTAAGAGATTAATCAAAAAAAGTAATTCTTTATAAATTGTTTAGAATTGAATTTTCAATAATAAACTTCACTCAACCCCATGTCCATCTGCAATAGATAACGATGTATAGAGGCTTGAAGTAACCCAACAATTTTTTGACATTTTACACATTTTACATAATTTTATTGTAGAATTCCGACTCTCGCGGCCAGTCCCAGAATTAAAACAAAAATTACAAAGTACTATAGTAATTTCTATTCAACCATGATTTTAATTTTTAGTTAAAATTTCTCTCAGTGTATATATAAAAATCTCGCGTTTTGGCGTGGTGTTTGTCCGTAAACTCCTCCGAAACCGCTCAACCGATTTCCTTTAAATTTTGCATAGATGTTCCTTAGACCTGAGAATAGAAAGTTATCTATTTTTCAACCCCCTAAATTATGAGGGTGGTTCACCCCAAAGTTCACCCTTATACTTTTATTAATATACTACACCCGACGGTCGGTAACATAGAATCCGCTTTTTCTCACAAGTTTATATGACTCAAACAGAAATTATTATTATTATTTATAACCCATAAGAAAACTGAATGGTCGAGATGAAAATGGTAAGAAAAATCTTTAGAGAGTTGAAAAAAATCGAATGGCGTTAAAAATGGGTGTTTTTCGGTAATATCGAGAAAACTAAGAGATTTAGATAAGAATAGTTCTGATAATAGTTATTGGGAAAAAAATTGGCTTCAATTGAGTTGTCGGGGGTTTTTCGCGTATGTCAAAGGGTTAAGTGGGAAATCGCGATTGAAAATATCGAAAAAATTACCTCTGGTCGATTAGGGAAGGGGACGCGTATTCTCTTACTCCTCTCATTTCACATTTGTAGCGCATTCGCGACCGAAATTCTGAGAAATTTACATAAAATAATATTATCAAATAAAATATTAGAATTAAATATTGTGATTGGGATTTAAATTGTTTATGAAAAATTTCGTTTATAACAATATCGTTAATTTAAACAATTTTGCTAGAACATTCAGAGAAAATAAAAAAGTTCCATGTAAAAAAAAACAAAAATTTTTTTTTTTTTTTAGATAAATTATTTGATAAACAATTGAAATTTATCAATAAATAATTAAACTGAAAAAAAAAAAAAAATTCTTTTCTTACATGGAACGTTTATTCTTTTCTGAATTTTTTATCAAAATTGTTTGAATGATCGATATTGTTATAAACAAAATTTATTATAAACAATTCAAATTATTTTTAGTTTTAAAATATCAAAATATTCTATTTTAGATAAAACCGAAAGAAATTATTAAACAAAAAATTGAAAAAAGCAGTTTTCAATTGGAGCCACCCCTTTCCCCCCACAACCACGTTACGAAAAAATAGAAAAATTTTTTGTTCAATAATTTTTGTATAGCATTCTATCGAGATTCGAATGGTTTATATTAAATTTTGTTTATAACAATATCAATCATTACTCAATTTTTTCACTTTAATAAATGTAGAGTATATATATGTATATTTTGAATACAATATACATGGCAAAACAACGTTTGCCGGGTCAGCTAGTGAATTTATAAAATCATATACAACTATACAACTTGGTATATATGGACATTTTTTAAATTATATACAATTTTACAACTCAGTAGCACATTGAAGACTGACCAACCTATGACTTGCCATTATTCATCGATTTTTATTCGGGTCACTAAGACTGATTTTTTTTCATTCTTTTCATGTATATAAAAATATATTAAGAACCACTATTATGCATTTAATATTGGAAGGGTGTTTGTTCAATAATATATAACAGCTACTTATTTTTTTTACGAAACGAAAATTTCAGGGATAAAAAATTTTTTTCATAAATTATGACAATACATTCCGGGATATACGAAACAAATGAAATTCATATATCGGCCGATAGTGTTAGTTGATCCTTGGATTGCTATGATTATAATGAATATTTAAGTAGAACAAATTTTCCTAATTTTCAATTGTAGCTGCCGTGGTTAGGTAAGTAAGGCTCTGGAGTTTCAACTAGAAGATACCGTGTTCAAATCTCGGTAAAGTCAAGTATTTATGTCGTAACTTTTTCGGTCAAATAAATCATCAAATATATAAACAAAAAGATTTAATTGCTTAAATATTTATAAATTTTTTTTTAGGGAATTTTAATTTCCTATTGTTTTCGCTTTTCTTCCAGCCCCCCCCCCCCCCAACCATGGTAGACACCTTCCCTAAAAAATTTTCTAAGCCCCCCCCCCCCCTCCCCAACCATAGTAGACTTCCCCGAAAATTTTCTAAGTCCCTTAATTAATCTATAAACACGATGAATATGAAAAATAAAGGAAAATATAGAAGAATAGAAGATATATAAAAGAATAAAGGAAAATATAGAAAAATCACTTGATACAAAGAAAAAAACGATAAATATAGGAAAATATCAGTAAATATGAAGGAAAAATCACTGAATATAAAGAAAAATACGATAATTATAGGAAATCATCAGGAAAATATCAGTAAACATAAAAGAAAAGTATAGCGAAATATCATGGAAAAATCACTGAATACAAAGAAAAATACGATAAATATATATATACAATTCGGAGATGATGAGGAAAATGAAAATATACCTAAAACTAATTTCGAGTTTAAAAAAATACAAGACATCATACATCTACCAGTTAATTTATTTGCAGGGGTGCTATTCTTGGTCCCGTATTGCGGGAGTTATTGCGGGTCCCGCAATAACGATTCGCCGACAAGAAATGTTAGTCGCGATAGAAAAATATGAAGGCGCTTGTTGTTGCTTTCATGTGAATTCGACCTTATTTTTGCATTTGCATACGACTATGGCAGCTTCACATGAAAGCAACAACAAGCGCCTTCATATTTTTTTATCGCGACTAACATTTCTTGTCGGCGAATCGTTATTGCGGGACCCGCAATAACTCCCGCAATACGGGACCAAGAATAGCACCCCAGGTAAAATTATTTTAGCAAAAAAAAAAAAAAAAGAAATTATTCAATAGTAATAATGATATTATATATAGATATCATCGCAATCATAATAGCAATAAATGAAGTGGAATTTATATATGCAATGACAGGGCGGTTATTAAAAAAAAAAACAGTAACCCCTGGTAGAAATATTTCTCCGCCGTTACTCCGGCTTTTTCCGGCTTTCTCCGGCATTACTCCGGCATTACTCCGTTTTTGGCCCATTTCCGGAGAAACTACTCCGGCATGAGGTTGTCGGCGGAGAAATTACTCCGGCATGAAATTGATGGCGGAGAAATTATTCCGGCATGAGGTTGATGGCGTAGAAATTACTCCGGCATGAGATTGGTGGTGGGAAAATTACTCCTGCATGGGATCGATGGTGGGGAAATTACTCCGGCATGAGATTGATGGCGGATAAATTTTTCCGGCATGGGATTGATGGCGGAGAAAATATTACAATTGTTATTAATAAATACTATTTTTGAGCAGACAAACTAGAAGTATTTTTCATCGGTTGAACATTTTTATAATATGACAATCTATTCTTTTGTGTTCTTTTGGTTCATGGAGAACCACATCCAACCCCGCACATACACATGCTTTATAAAAAAAAAAAATTGTCAAGTTCGCTCACACATTTATAATCTAATCCTCGCCGAGTCGCCGGACGGCTGCCAGAAATACCACCTCTACTGCTCACCATCGCTACTCATATACATGTGTGCGCCACTGTAGCATAGCAGTGGAAGCAACGTACAGGCGAGCTACTGAGAGTTTGGAACTGAGTTCTTTCCCTTCAAGCCTATTTTTCCCCTTCCATGCGTCCCTTAAGTCACCGTACACAATTATGAAATACATATATGAAATACATATATAAATTTTTCATATATGTATTTCATAATTGTGTACGGTGACTTAAGGGACGCATGGAAGGGGAAAAATAGGCTTGAAGGGAAAAAACTCAGTTCCAAAATCCAAACTCTCAGTAGCTCGCCTGTAGATTGTTTTTATTCATTATCTTGTTAACGTGTTACTCGAGTGTTTTTTTAGAGGCGTGGCCTAAAATCTAAGCCCTATCTTTTTACATTGGAGAGAGTCAGGTATACCAAGATCGAAAAAAAAATTTTTTTTAATTTCAATCACATTTTTTCGGTCATTAATATAGATTTATTGAATAAATTTGTACGTTATATTAATTTTAATTGCTTCAAGAACCCATTAATATTTTTTTAATATTTTTTTTATCGTTATTTATAATTCTAAAAATTCGTAAAAATCGTGGCAACACCGCCCTGTTTTTAAAGTTGTCATACTGAATGCGTGACAAAGATAGCGCATGTTAAACAGAGTGAGAAGATATAGTTGCTTATACTGAACTTCATAAACATATTGCATTTGAATTTACGCGCCTTCCGCCATTTTATCGACGTTGCCAAGTCACAGAGATAATTTATGAAAATGACCAAAAAAACCATTTTTTCATGTTGTTTTTTTAATCGTATAAACAAAATATTTTAGGTCTGGCAATTATTATTTAACTAAAAAATTCGTCTTTTTTTCCTCTACAGACTGTTAGTTTTTGGGAATTCTCAAACTTTTAGTTTTATATGAAAGTTTAAGTTGATCTCAAAAAAAAAATAAAATCTCCCTATCTCACCGTGTTTAACCTCGAAAAAAATAGCAACTTTAATAATTTATTATAAATAAACAAAGTTACCTAGGACAAAAAAAAAGTGAAAAATAGATGTATTTTTTTGCCTAAAATCGCTTTTTATAAATTATATTAGTCTCTAACTATATTGAGTTTACTCGAGTAACACCTTAAAAGAAAAAAGTTGTAGTGTTGTGCCCTAGTATATAAGACAATGGAAAATCATATCAATAAACAAATAAAATAATAAAAAAAGCCATATTGTGCCCAGGGCTAATATTAAAACACTCAGAATAAATGAATTCTGCTTGGATAAATTTGTGGTTCAGCAAAATGGCAGCAGCCGACTCACCAACGGACGACAGTCTTTATCCAATTGCAGTTCTGATCGATGACTTATAAAATGAAAATTTACAAGTAAGTACAATAATTATTATTTTTCAAATATTACCAAAGTTTTTTATGTTTGAAAAAAAAAAAATAACTCGATCTTAGTCAGCAACTGTTTGTAACAATAAGGTTATAACTGGAGCGGTTTTTTTTTATATTAATTTCATCATATCAGTTGACTTAAAATTTGTTTAAAATGTAAATATGATGAACATTTTATTTTATTACAATTAATGAATATATTTTTATTTTATAGCTGCGATTAAATTCAATCAAAAAACTTTCAACGATTGCCTTGGCACTTTGTGCTGAACATACTCGTTGTGAGTTGATACATTTTGTTCCATTGGTACAACGTTTAGCATCTGGTGATTGGTTTACGTCAAGAACATCGACATGTGGTTTAATAAGTGTATCTTATCCACGTGTAAGTACAGCAACAATAGCTGAATTAAGAAATCATTTTTGTAATTTATGTCAAGATAATACACTAATGGGGCGACGTTCAGCATCATCAAAATTGGGAGAATTTGCGAAAGTTGTTGAAATTGAGTATTTAAAATCTGATTCAATTCTAATGTTTGTTATACTTTGAGATGAACAAGATTCTGTTCGTTTATTAGCTGTTGATGCATGTGTTAGTATATTGCAACATTATTACAACGAGAAAATGTTGAACAACGTGTTATGCCAAAATTACGTCAATGTGCTGCTGATTTATCATGGCGTGTACGTTATATGATTGATGATAAATTTATAGATCTTGGAAAAGCAGTTAATTATAAACGTACCGCATTCCGAAAATATAATTTTAGTTTTTCTGAGTCATTAAATGTGATGGTTAGTTTAAATAAATATATTTGATAAAATTGATGAACATATAACATTTCTACATTGTTTTTTAGTAATCTCATGCCGAATTAATTACTCCGGCATTAATGTTATGCCGGAGTAATTATTCTGGCATAAGATGAATGCTGAAGAAAATGCTTCGGCATAAAACTAGTGGCGGACTAATTTTTCCGACATTAATCTCATGCCGGAGTAATTACTCCGCCATCAATCTCATGGCGGAGTAATTTTTCCGCCGTCAATCTCATGCCAGAATAATTTTGTCGGCATGAAGTTAATGTCGGTAAAAATGAATCCACCACTAGTTTTATGCCGGAGTTTTTTCTCCTTCACTGATCTAATGCCGAAATAATTTCTCCTTCACTGATCCCATGCCAGAATAATTTCTCCGGCACGAATCCTATGCCGGGATAATTCCTCCGCCATCAATCCCATGCCGAAATAATTCCTCCGCCATCAATCCCATGCCGGAATAATTTTGCTGGCATTAATCCCATGCCGGAACAATTTCTACGGCATGAATCTCATGCCGGAATAATTTCTCCGCCATCAATTGCATGCCGGAGTAATTTTTCCGCTATCAACTTCATGCCGGAATAATTTCTCCGCCATCAACCTTATGCCGGAATAATTTCTCCGCCATCAATTTCATGCCGGAGTAATTTTTCCGCCATCAACTTCATGCCGGAATAATTTCTCCGGCACGAATCTCATGCCGGAGTAATTTCTCCGCCATCAATTTCATGCCGGAGTAATTTTTCCGCCATCAACCTCATGCCGGAGTAATTTCTCCGGAAATGGGCCAAAAACGGAGAAATGCCGGAGTAATGCCGGAGTAATGCCAGAGTAATGCCGGAGTAATATTTCCACCAGGGACATTAGCAGACGACAGTAATTATGAAGTAAAATAAAATTTAAATAAAAAAAAATTTATCATAGATATTAAGGTACATTCTCAGCTACCTTCCGAATATAAGAATTTCTTGAAATTTATACAGTATGTAATTGAAATATTGATAAATCATTTCGTGAAATAATATATTATGTTACAGACTTATTTTTTTTATAATAATTAATTAAACTTGGCTACTTTTAGAGAGGTTAAACATGGGCTCTTATGGGAGGGGATGTTTGAAATTTTTTTGATCATAACTAAATTACATTTCTAAATATAAGATTTTATTGAAAAACTGATAGTTAATAGTAAAAATAATAAGGAATTTTTTAATACCTGGTTTATATGGGGTTAGAGAACTGATTTCGTTATTTTAATTAAAAATATGTGGTAAAAAGTTGTTTTTTTACTGATTTTCTAATGAAGAGCCATAATATTGAAAAAGCGGGAAAATTTAAACTTGCATAAAAGAAATTTGATTACAAAATAATGGAGCATCATAAATGCAAACATTAATGAAAATATTATTAAAAATGTTTTTATTAACTATATAAAATTGAGATTGATAATAAATATTAATATTAATTGGATATAAATAAAAAACTTCATACTGATACAAATCAGTGATGCATACTAACAAAAAAAAATTTTTGTGTGCAATATTGAAATGAATAAATATTATAGAATAATTGTTTTTATCAATATATAATTGGTTTTTATTGGAATATATTGCATAAGATTAATTAATAATGGAAAAAATAAATTGTTAACACAAAAAAAATGATCACGAAAAGTTCAAACTTTTGGTTTTTTGGGGTTGGTAGGACAAAATCTCCAATGTAAAAAGCATAGGATTTTATTTAGGACACGCCCACAAAATCTAGCTGAAAATGTACCTTAAATTTACTAAAAAAAATATATTTTAGATTGAACTAACTGTATGGAATGAAGAGGCAGAAAATTTCGAGGTAAAAAAGGGTGACGTAATAGCATTAAAGAAATCGAAAACAAATTAATATAAAAAAATTAAAAATAAAACGAAGACTTCAACAACAACTAAAACGTTAAATCCTGATTCAACCGAGAGAAAACAGTTAATAAAATAGATAAAATCAAATTCGACAATTCTATGAATAAATATTATTTATAATAAATTATATAATAAATAAATATTCTATAATTAAATATATAAACAGAGAATTCAAAAAGTTAGAAGAAAGCGATTCCGGACATAAATATGACCCATTATAAGGAACAAGCAAAATGAATGAAAATTGAATAAATTTTAGTTGTAACAATAATTATTGTAACGATGGAAAACGAAATAAATTTGAAGTCACGAATTTCAATATATTAAAAAAGAAATTAAAATTCCCCCCGCAGGGAAGGCACAGTTGCTTCAGCAACTGTTTCATCATTTTTTTTTTACATACCATTCTTGAATTTGATCTATAAATTTCATATATGGTTGTATACAACTGTATACAACTTTATAAATTTGTATACAGAAAATGGCGATATACAACTGTATGAGTTTGTATACAATCATATATGGTTGTATATGATTGTATATGGTTGTATACAAACCGTTTTTCCCGGGCAGCCAGAGATCGATCAATGGTTGGCAACCTAGCAATGGCCACTAATGTGTCAGCCAGAGAATGGCCTATGATTGGCAACCAAGCAACGGCCATTGAAAGTCTACCAAGACTTGGCCGATGACCGGCTACCAAGCAATGGCCATTGATGTATCAGCCAGAGATCGGTCAATGATTGCCCAATGATTGGCAACCGAGCAATGGCCATTAAAGAGTCAGCCAGGCTTGGCCCATGCATTGATGCCAATTATCGGCCATTTAAGAATCAGCCAAGGCTCGGCCGATCCATGGTTGGCAATCATTGGCCATCTAAGAGTCAGCCAAGGCTCGGCCATGAATCAGAGCCATGAATTGGCAGTACAAGAATGGGCCAGTCGTTTGCCAATGATGAACCATGAATAACCCATGCCTGGCTACCAATCATTGGGTGCCATTGATGGGCCAATGCATGGCCGTGTTGTGAGTCTTGGCGATTCCTACACGGGCTAGCCTCCGTAATTTTTAAAAAAAATTCTAAGGGAAATATTAAGAAAACTAAGCAAAAATCATGGATGCGAAAATTTGACAGAATAAAGTACAAAACGAAATTGATATTATTATAGGTCTTTTTTATTTTTATTTGTCAAATTCATTTATTTATTCAAAAAAAACCAATATCTGCTTTTTTTAGAAATTACACAACTTTTTTAAAAATCATTTTACATGTTTTTTTTTTGGTTTTAATGGATTATACATACCAAAATCTACAACCAAGGCTATACTTGGAATTTTTTCAACAATTAGTTTACTTATAATCAGCAATTGTTTATAAAAAAAACCTGAGTAAGTCCTTTATACAATGAAATAAACCACAAAAGAGTTATTTCTTGAGCATTTTTAACCATGTATTAGTTTTTCAATCAATTCCAGATCAAATTTTTCACACTTCTCTTTTAGTTGTTGAATTATTTCTGATGTAGTTTCGCATTCTGTATTTTATAATTATTTAAATCTTCTTTCGTTTTTTTTAGTTCAGTTTTAGTTGATGACAATTCTTCTTGAAGTTTTTCAATATTAATATCAGCTAATTTATTTTTTTCTTCAATAATATTGAGTTTTTCAACTTGTAATTTCATTTCTTTACATGAAACTTCAAGTGAATCAATATTTTTTCCGCAATCCTCAACAGTTTCAATTAAACAAATATTTTTTTGTTTTAATTGATTATTATTTACTTCGTTTTCTTTGAGTTTTTCACAAAGATCATTAATTGTTGAACGACAAGATTCTAATTCAGTTTTAAGTTCAAGTAATTCAACTTTTTTACTGTTAATTTCACCAAGTAATTTTTCAGAATTTTCATTTAAATTTGATTTTTCATCATTAAGAATTTCAATTTGATTATTTTGTGCTCCTATTTTTTCTCTTGCTTTTTCAATATCTGCTTTATATGCTTGAATTTTAGAATTAAGTTCTTCAATTTGTTGATTTTTTATTTTCAATTCATCTGATATTTGATTTTTTTCTTTTTCTTCGATTTCATTTATTTTTACCAATTCTTCTTCTTTTTTTTTCATTGCACTTATTTGATTATTCAAATCACTAATTTTATCTCTTGCAGTCTTCAAATCGTCTTCATTTTTTTTAATATCTTCAGTTGCTCGTGAACGATAAATATTGAAGTCACGTTCGATATTACTTTTATCTTGAGTGATTTCTGATATTTTATCTTTATTTTTTTTTGATGATTCTTTATATTTTAAGAAAATGGAATCCAATTTTTCGAATTTCGTTCTCAATGCTATTAATGATGATTCTTGATCAGAATCTTCTGACTCTGTATTAGAATCTTCTGACTCCTTATCAGAATCTTGTGACTTTCTTGGCATATCAATGAGCGTATCTGTCCCAGAATTTAGATCATCGGTCGAGTCATCAGGTTGATTTTGTAGAGACACTGATCCGTTGATATTATCATCGGCTTCACTTGCTGACTGATCCATGTCTGACTGTAGGACTGATTCGGGGTCAGGTACTTGTGAGTTTGTTTTTTGGTGTTTCTGTTGACACAAAATAATCCAAAATTAGTATATAATTTGGTTAGGTTTACGAATTTTTATCGCTAATAAAACGGTGCCCAGATAACCACATACTTACAAAGTTTATTGAAATTTTTTTTTAATGATGATAGAATAAAATAAGGACGTTGCTATTGGGCTAAGTAAAAATTTAGCTAAGTAAAAAATCTAGCCTTGTACATATGTATATAGCATGCACTATACACATAGCATCAGTGTTGGGTAGGTATGATACCGTTGTATCATACAGCAGTATCATACACTGTATCATACAGTATGATACATCTCCATTATCATACGCCATGTATCATACATTAAGAGCGCCTCTACATTTAACTTTTTAAACTATTTTACTGACGCCATTTTGCCTATCCGCCATTGTACACATATTTGGCGCCCAAAAACATTATGTCAACATCCAACATAATATGTAATCTCAAGAATTTATTAATATTTATTAATAAATCAACTAACGAAAAATGATTGTTTGTATTTTATTCGAAGAATCTCAAAAATTACAATAAAAAAATGAGATAATAGACATGGGGTGCATTCCTTTTCATAAAAAATTTTTTTTCGTTTTGCAATTTCGCCCTGTAATACCGGCCAAAATTTTATAGGAAAAAGCTGTTTCTTGTAGTGGCAGTGCTGGCACATGACATTATTTTTTTTGGCTTCCAATCAGTGATGGGTAATTCGACGATTTTCGGGGTATCATACAATCATACGTATGATACGTATCATACGTATGATACTACATAAAGTGTATGATAGTTGAAACTGCCCTCTTTTTTATAAAATGAACTAAATGATTTATTAAACTCTCACTCACACCACTGTACACAGCTGTCAAACTGTTTTTTTTTTATTACACGATAAATAATAAATAAATTCATCAACGTGTATAAAAAATTCTATTAGAATTAAAACATTATACGACAAAATAATTTAAAAGTTAATATTTCGACTTCTTTAAAAAATTCTCTCGGGAGTTTGCCTGGAATATATAAAAGTATGCCAATATGATGAAGGAGGTCAACTTGGCAAATAGGTTTCCTGGATTAATATAATATGTTCCTCATAAAGAACGACAGGGAAAATATATTTGTGATATTGAGTTATGTTAAATTATCCGTGTGATTATAATCTCATAATTATTGTATTTATTATTTTTTTTTTGCAAGCTAATGAAACTATCTCTTCCTGGCATTTCATGATGTTCCTCAGAACCTGTCAAAACGCTCCTTGCCCACATATAATGGGTGCATTCCTTTAATAAAAAATTTTTTTTCGTTTTGCAATTTCGCCCTGTAATACCGACTAAAAACTAGAAACAGAAACAACGACAAAAGTGATAAATTTCTCTATGCAATATTCCAGGCTTTACAGTTTACGATAATGTGTGGTACGACCTATGTGACAATAACAAACAATCACAACAAGTCAATTTTCTATTTACTTCAGTTTGATATAAACATTGAACAATTATCCATCTAACAATTGGAAGCAGTGTTGGGTAGGTATGATACCGGTGTATCATACAGCAGTATCATACACTGTATCATACAGTATGATACATCTCCATTATCATACGCCATGTATCATTAGAGTGGGTATAAGCAGAGTGAAACCATAGATGATTTTTACCTCGGAAGTGACGAAACCCCCTTATACCCACTCCATACGGTGAGCTCGGAAGTGACGAAAACCTCTTATACCCACTCCACACGGCGAGCACAAAATGTCGGACTAATGGGACCTTGGTGGCTTCATTCTGCTCAAGAAGACTAGAAATACAGGAGGACTTACTCCCTATCTCGCCTGTATATAAAAACCGTTCCGCTATGTGATCGCCGCATAATTGAGGGGCGCTAGTAGTACCACGGTAACGTGCGCGACTTGTATCGCTTTTTTTTACAATGCGCACAATACAAACATACTCTGACAAACATCATGTGTATAATGCTGCTCTGTGGTGTTTGTCACAGTATGTTTGTATTGTGCACATTATAAAAACGATACATCGCACATTCGTCAACCCTCAATATGCGGCAGCAGGCACATTTTGAACGGATAGATCCTCCTGTATTTCTAGTCTTCTTGATTCTGCTTATACCCACTCTAGTATCATACATTAAGAGCGCCTCTACATTTAACTTTTTAAACTATTTTACTGACGCCATTTTGCCTATCCGCCACTGTACACATATTTGGCGCCCAAAAACAATATGTCAACATCCAACATAATATGTAATCTCAAGAATTTATTAATATTTATTAATATTTATTAATAAATCAACTAACGAAAAATGATTGTTTGTATTTTATTTGAATAATCTCAAAAATTACAATAAAAAAATGAGATAATAGACATGATATGTGGGCAAGGAGCGTTTTTACAGGTTCTAAGGAACATCATGAAATGCCAGGAAAAGAGATAGTTTCATTAGCTTGCAAAAAAAAAATAATAAATACAGTAATTATGAGATTATAATCACACTGGGGTCCGTTCGTAATGGCAATTCGGCAGGGTTAGGGTTAGTAGGGATAAGTTAACACCGAACTATAACCCCGTCCGTTCGTAATGGCCGGAGTTAGTGTTTACTTAACCCTGGCATATAAACGAATTCGGATCATTTTATCGTGTACAATTTTATCATGTTCACAACTTTTTGATATTATTCAAACGAATCCTATTTTTCTAGCAATTGCTTAAGATTTTACGATAATAAATCTTGTTTATATTATATTGAAAAAAATAAGACACCGATTCGGATTTGTTTATATGCCGGGGTTAAGTGAACACTTACTCCATCCATTACGAACGGACGGGGTTATAGTTCGGTGTTAACTTATCCCTACTAACCCTAACCCTGCCGAATTGCCATTACGAACGGACCCCGGATAATTTAACATCACTCAATATCACAAATATATTTTCTCTGTCGTTCTTTTTGAGGAACGTATTATATTAATCCGGGAGACCTATTTGCCAAGTTGACCTCCTTTATCATATTGGCATACTTTAATATATTCCAGGCAAGGGGTGCATTCCTTTAATAAAAAATTTTTTTTCGTTTTGCAATTTCGCCCTGTAATACCGACTAAAAACTAGAAGCAGAAACAACGACAAAAGTGATAAAATTCTCTATGCAATATTCCAGGCTTTACAGTTTACGATAATGTGTGGTACGACATATGTGACAATAACAAACAATCACAACAAGTCAATTTTCTATTTATTTCAGTTTGATATAAACATTGAACAGTTATCCATCTAATAATTGGAAGCCAAAAAAAATAATGTCATGTGCCAGTATTGCCACTACAAGAAACAGCTTTTTCCTATAAAATTTTGGCCGGTATTACAGGGCGAAATTGCAAAACGAAAAAAAATTTTTTATTAAAGGAATGCACCCAAACTCCTGAGCGAATTTTTTAAAGAAGTCATAATATTAACTGTCAAATTATTTTCTCGTATAATGTTTTAATTCTAATAAAATTTTTTATACACGTTGATGAATTGATTTATTATTTATCGTGTAATAAAAAAAAAACAGTTTGACAGCTGTGTACAGTGGTGTGAGTGAGAGTTTAATAAATCATTTAGTTCATTTTATAAAAAAAGAGGGCAGTTTCAACTATCATACACTTTATGTAGTATACGTATGATTGTATGATACCCCGCAGTCTAATTCACAAAGCATTACAATTTAGGGCTTTTTTCCTCCACTGGCGGCGCTTGTAAAGCTTTTGTATGTAAAATCTATATAAAAAAAAATTTACAAGCGCCATCAGCGGCAAAAAAAAGCCCTAAATTGTAAAAAATTTGCCCTGTGAATCGGACTGCCGAAAATTGTCGAATTACCCATCACCGCTGGCTACTCTACGGAAGCCGGGTAGGGGTGCGTTCCGTAGAGGACCGCGGTCTACCAAAAATAGGCGTGGTTTATCATAGTGAATTGAATTTCGTTGTAGTGTCAGCAGTCAGCACTGCTATGTATTACAAAACGTAAACAAACATAAACAAACGTAAACACCGAAAAATATAATTAACATATTACAAAGAAAAAAATAATTTGGCATCAAAACAAATTGTCAATTAAAATAGTGGGTGTATATTGTTGTTATCTGAATTATTTAGCCTGTAAATTGTATTTTTTTTCAAAGTTGATGCTTCAAAACACATCAAAACATATCATAGGTGTGTTCGTTCACTTTTCACACCGTTTGTTTTTTAGATGTACCGTGGCTGAAATTATTGATCAAAATATTTTAAATACCAGAGACGCAACGTTGATGACGATGATGATGACAATAAAAAAAGTCGTAAATCTCCAACACCACAATACTTTAACTAAAAATAAAATCCAAGTTGTTAATTATATTATTTATTATTATTTTCAAAAACTTTATATATATTTCATTTCAATGTGTTATTATTATCAATATATTATTATATATATTAACTTGACTCGTACTGAAATTAATGAATCAATAAAAACTCATGATTTTTTTTTTTTCTCATTCTCGCAAGAATATTAGTCTTTTAAAATTTGAACCAACTCTACTATTGGAAAAAAGCTGTTAGAATTTTCGATAAAAAATAGACCACCGGTTTTCCCACTGGAAAAATTTACTTCTGAATCAGTACAGTATACGAATATGATGATCAAAGATAAAAATACAAGTTCAAATGAGGGCAAATTTGAAGCTGATTTTGTTAAAATTACTCGTTGTCTTGATAGTATTTGAAATATTTTGGTCGATAATTTCAGCAACAGTAAATCTAGAGAACAAAATTATTATTAAAATTAAAAAATGATAATAATATGTCTTTGTTTTTTATGAAGAAAATTAAAAAAAATAAACTGTATCAAAATATGTTAATTATTTTTTTATTATACAGTTATGTAATGTGGCATAAATAATGAAAAATAATTGAATGCAAAAACTTGTTTCATGTAAAAATAAAAATATAAAAAAAAAAATGTTGTTAACGAAATCATTTCCCGTTGAAAATTGAAAATTTTCAAAACTCCGGCGAATGCGGGTTTTTTAATTACGGAACCAGATTTATCATTATTATTATTATATGTATGTGTGTGGCCCTTGGGTGCGTTCCGTAGGGGGACCGCGGTCCTTTTTGGCCATAATCAGAGTGGATTCATAAAAACTAAAAATCTTCCTAGGAATCCCTAAAAAAGAACCAGTCTCATGTATACTCTTTTTTACACCTTTCTATGTATGTATTGTTATTGTTGTGGATGTGGTTGAGTTATGAGGTGTGTTCGTTCACTATTCACACCGAGCGTATGCACGGAGCGTATGCAAGGAAGCGCTAGAGTTTTGCGGTCATTTGAAGAAACTTTAGTAACTAAAATTTACTAAAACATTCGTTATTTTCAGTCATTGTGTTTATTTTGTTAATTTAATAATTTTTTCTCAGACGCAAGAACAAATTACCAATTAATAATAATGAAAGAGAGCGAAAGAACTGGAAAAAACGAATAGCAATAAATAAACAGTAAATTTTAGTTACTACAGTTTCTTCAAATGACCGCAAAACGCTAGCGCTTCCTTGCATACGCTCCGTGCATACGCTCGGTGTGAAAAGTGAACGAACACACCTATGATATGTTTTGATGTGTTTTGAAGCATTAACTTTGAAAAAAAATACAATTTACAGGCTAAATAATTCAGATAACAACAATATACACCCACTATTTTAATTGACAATTTGTTTTGATGCCAAATTATTTTTTTCTTTGTAATATGTTAATTATATTTTTCGGTGTTTACGTTTGTTTATGTTTGTTTACGTTTTGTAATACATAGCAGTGGCCGGATTTTTGGCCTCGGCCAGCTATCGAACGCTGCCCAATTTTCTATCAAATTGTAGATAAGAAAAAAACGAATATAATTTGAAAAAATAAGTTATATTTAAAGCCACCTATATTATCGGCATAGAGCTAATTCAAGCCACTCAATTCCTTGGAAATTTATTTTTAAAATATGTTGATCAGATAAAAAATATTATGTCTTCTGCATTTTATTAAATCAATATCACACTTTTTTATAAAAAAACAACAAATTTTTTAGATATATACTTTTTTAAAACTTCAAAATCATTTTAGAGTACGTTTTTGAATTTCTTAAAAAGTTAGGCACTCTGACAAACATTATAAAACGAAATTTTATATCAAAGCATTATGGCTTCTAAGTCCAGAGCAATTCGACAACATTATAAAAATAAAATTGAGCAAGAATAGTAGAATGGTGTGAAAGAACCTTCATTTATATGAGTACAGTATTCAATAGGTGCTTTCTTTTACGGAAGCCGGGTGGGGACATTCACGCTTGCTTGCCTTGGTGAAAAAAAAAGCAATTTTCTCATGAGAAAAAAAAGAAAAAATAAAGGGACAAACTTAACTGAAAACTAGATATGTTTTTAAATTTTATATGATTAATTTTTGGTGTACTTTGAACTTTAAAATTTAATACTTGTAACCCTTTTTTAAGTACAATAATGTTAATTTAAGCTCTGGCATATATTGCTTGTGCAAAAGAAGCATTCAATTTATCATGATTTTCTTTGGACATTAATTAGTGCTACAACTTGCTCAGATGATTGACATCAAGTTTATTTTTTGGCACAATCATTTCCATAAATCTTGTTTAAATTTCATCATCACAATTTTGACATTCTTGAGCAAGATGCTTCATCATTCTACCAGCATTTGAAACATATTTTTTTCCACAATATTTAAAACTCCCTGCGTCTTGTATTTGCATTCAGGATTTGCAACAACATTAAAATGTTTTCAAACCTTAGATTCAGAACGACGCATTGTTAAAATTGGTATCTATAAAATATATGGACTGTTATTAAATCTCTTTGGACTAAATTTAATTACTTTTTTTACTTACATATATGACATATCAACAACAAAAATGTAGACTGTCAACTCTGAGTTTAATCTCATTTTTCCTTTTTACAATAATCAAGTCTCTCTAGACTGAATATTACATACCCATCAACTGCAAATTATAAAATTAATTGTTATATAATTATTTGAAATTTATCACTGAAAATTCTTATTTTTTAAAAAAATGTTTAAAAAAATATTAATAACAATAAAAATTAAGGTTGTTTGTAAATATTTGAGTTTCTACTCGATTTTTTTTTAATTAGGCTTATTTTTTAAATGAAATAATTATCTATCTTGACAAATTATTTCAATTTTTTCAAGCTTTTATAGATAATGAATGTCAAAGTTGACAACTTTTATAACAGAATAGTGCGAAACAATTTTTTTCTTAAACAGCATATAGTAGATTCGTTGTCTATGTAAAACTTTTTCATCAAATTGTAGATGAAAAACGATATAATTTGAAAAAATAAGTTATATTTGCCACGGATTTTAAAGTTATTCAAGTTTAAAAAAAATATTTGCTTTCTCGCGGCAAGTGATGCGACAACGTGACACACACGCATATAATGTAGCTGTGTACTGTACTTGCTCGCTAGCAGTAGTGTGTTAGTGTCTGTCTGTATATGCACGGACACATAAAACCGGTTTCGGACAGAAGCGCAACAAAATTTCGGGTACCCGGGCATGAGATATAGCGTTACGATATACGGGCCCCTCAAACTACAAATATTGGTTCGACGATGTCTTTTACAAACAACCTTAAAGTTGTTATGATGTTTACCTTTTTCACTGTCTTTTTTTGTTCATAAATTTTTCAGTTGACACCACGATTGAATTTTTGTTAACATAATTTAATTATTCATAATTTTTTGACATTAAATAAATAAAATTTAATGTTAATATTATTATTTATAATAAATTAATATTTTTATTGTTAAAATTAATAAATAATATTTTAAGCCTTGCACACACATACGCAGTATAAAGTACGCGCAGTTTTTTGTGCGCAGGCTCCTCCCTTTTTCGGTTAAAAACCGAAAAATTTTTAACCGCCTGTTATTAAGGTACATTCTTAGCTAGATTTTGTAGGCATGTCTTAAATAAAATCCTATGCTTTTTACATTGAAGATTTTGTCATACCAACCCCAAAAAACCAAAAGTTTGAACTTTTCGTGATCATTTTTTTTGTGTTAACAATTTATTTTTTCCATTATTAATTAATGTTATGCAATATATTTCAATAAAAACCAACTATATATTGATAAAAACAATTATTCTATAATATTTATTCATTTCAATATTGTATGCATCACTGATTTGTATCAGTATGAAGTTTTTTATTTATATCCAATTAATATTAATATTTATTATCAATCTCAATTTTATATAGTTAATAAAAACATTTTTAATAATATTTTCGTTAATGTTTGCATTTATGATGCTCCATTATTTTGTAATCAAATTTTATTTATGCAAGTTTAAATTTTCCCGCTTTTTCAATATTATGGCTCTTCATTAGAAAATCAGTAAAAAAACAACTTTTTACCACATATTTTTAATTAAAATAACGAAATCAGTACTCTAACCCCATATAAACCAGGTATTAAAAAATTCCTTCTTATTTTTACTATTATCTATCAGTTTTTTAATAAAATCTTATATTTAGAAATGTAATTTAGTTATGATCAAAAAAATTTAAAACATCTCCTCCCATAAGAGCCCATGTTTAACCTCTCTAAAAGTAGCCAACTGTAATTAATTATTATAAAAAAAATAAGTCTGTAACATAATATATTATTTCACGAAATGATTTATCAATATTTCAATTACATACTGTATAAATTTCAAGAAATTTTTATATTCGGAAGGTAGCTAAGAATGTACCTTAACCGGTTATTAAACGCGGTTAATAACCGGTTAATAACCGACTCACAGCTCCAACCACTGTACACAGCTGTCAAACTGTTTTTTTTTTTATTACACGATAAATAATAAATCAATTCATCAACGTGTATAAAAAATTTTATTAGAATTAAAACATTATACGAGAAAATAATTTGACAGTTAATATTATGACTTCTTTAAAAAATTCGCTCAGGAGTTTGCCTGGAATATATTAAAGTATGCCAATATGATGAAAGAGGTCAACTTGGCAAATAGGTCTCCCGGATTAATATAATACGTTCCTCATAAAGAACGACAGGGAAAATATATTTGTGATATTGAGTGATGTTAAATTATCCGTTTGATTATAATCTCATAATTACTGTATTTATTATTTTTTTTTTGCAAGCTAATGAAACTATCTTTTTTCCTGGCATTTCATGATGTTCCTTAGAACCTGTCAAAACCCTCCTTGCCCACATATCATGTCTATTATCTCATTTTTTTATTGTAATTTTTGCCATTTGACACCGTAATTTTCTTTTATTATAGAAAATATTGCAGAGAAATTAATCTTGACTATTGAATAATTTATTTAGTTACATCTTTTCCTTACATACATATGCCATGAATAATTTATCAAAAAACTATTGAGAAATGTTGCTGAGAAAAGAATGTAAGCAAATAAATTAATTTGCACTTTAAATTAATTTCTCAGCAGTATAATTCCTATATTAAATTAAAATTCTTGTGCCAAATCGTTGTAGAATTAATATAGATTATAAAATATTTCATTTGGCTACATCCTTTTCTTAGCAATTAATGGCCCATAATTAATAAATTAAAAAGCTATTGGCATTAAGTTATTCTTCATTAACTAAAGAATTAATGAAAACTACTTATTAATTTATTTATTTAGCTACCTCCTTCTCTTAGATACATTTGCCAATAGCTTTTCAATTTATTAATTATTTAACTTATTAAAAATTTTAAAACTTATTTAAAAATTTGAGGAGTCCCTTAAATTAGTATAATTTACAATAAATTAATTGACTGATAAACATAAAATTCTGACAGCTGTGTAATGCTCCATTTAGTGTTTGTCAAAAGTATGTTTGCTATGCGCATTGTAAAAAAAAAGCGATACAAGTCGCGCACGTTACCGTGTTACTACTAGCGCCCCTCAATTATGCCGCGATCACATAGCGGAACGGTTTTTATATACAGGCGAGATAGGCAGTCCAATTCACAGGGCAAATTTTTTACAATTTAGGGCTTTTTTTTGCCGGTGATGGCGCTTGTCAAATTTTTTTTATATAGATTTCACATACAAAAGCTCTACAAGCACCGCCAGTAGAGGAAAAAAACCCTAAATTGTAATGCCCTGTGAATTGGACTGAGGGAGTAAGTCCTCCTGCCGTCCAATTCACAGGGCAAACTTTTTACAATTTAGAGTTTTTTTTTGCCGGTGATGGCGCTTGTCAAATTTTTTTCCAAGAAGACTAGAAATACAGGAGGACTTACTCCCTATCTCGCCTGTATATAAAAACCGTATCGCTATATGGTCGCCGCAAAATTGAGGGGCGCTAGTAGTAACACGGTAACGTGCGCGACTTGTATTGCTTTTTTTTTACAATGCGCACAATGCAAACATACTCTAACAATCATCATGTGTATAATGCTTTATTAGTGTTTGTCAGAGTATGTTTGTATTGTGCGCATTGTAAAAAAGAACAAGTCGCATCATTACTACAACGCCCCTAATTATGCCTGCTGTCTGATACAAACAAGATTCGTCCTCCTGCAGTCTAATTCACAGGGCATTACAATTTAGGGCTTTTTTTCACCACTCACGGCGCTTGTGAAGCTTTTGTATGTAAAATCTATATAAAAAAAATTTTTACAAGCGCCATTAGCGGCAAAAAAAAGCCCTAAATTGTAAAAAATTTGCCCTGTGAATTGGACTGCTGCACCCGTATTCAGAGGATGTTCTCATTAGGGCGTTTTTTTTCCGATGGTGGCGCTTGTGAAGCTTTTCTATGTAAAATCTATATAAAAAGTTCACAAGCGCCGCCATCGGAAAAAAAAAGCCCTAATGAGAACATCCTCTGAATACGGGTGCTGTATTTCTAGTCTTCTTGGATTTCACATACAAAAGCTGTACAAGCGCCGCCAGTGGAGGAAAAAAGCCCTAAATTGTAATGCCCTGTGAATTGGACTGCTGTATTTTACAGTTTCTTACAGTATCTTACTGTAAGTGTAAGAAACCTTAGAAATTGACCATTTACCCATCACTGCTATAAACCCGTGTTTTTGTCATTTTCAATTAAATTATTATAATTACGTTTATAAATTATACCGAATTATTCCAGTTGTATAATAATAGTTATTATCAGCCTTTAAAGTTTATAATTACGTAAAAAGCTTATATTTTTGGTGGTATCAGCGTGAAAAAAATTTGATATTACTACTAATTAGCAAAATGATACCATTGACAAATAAAGGGGTGAGTTGAAAAAGTCAATTTAACCTCAAATTATTTTCATTATATTAATAACGCTATTTTTATAATTTAAGAATTAAAACGTTACAATTATATGTACATGTAAAATCGAAAAAATATAAAATCTTGCATTCATCAATCAGCTGTTTATGATTTTATTTGTTTTTCTATAGATAGAACCAAAAGAACATCAGGAGTGTTGCCGTTTGTGTACTTGGCGTAATGCTGTTATATTTGTCGCACTGCATGGCGTTGTAAGTATATCAAATGTTAAGGTCCCTTGAAGAGAGTTATTAGAGTCTCTTCAAGGGACTTTAATCGAATATATAAAAATTATTTTGACTAAATTTTAAAACCACGTTAACAATCAATAACAACAACACCATACTAAGAAATTAATATTTTTGATATTCAGATTTCAACTCTGTTGTTACCATTAACGGTACAAGGTCTTATTGGTGATCAATATGGTATTTTGATATCGATCGGGAGGTCAAGAATGAGTGAAGAATTACTATCTGTGACAGATGCGTCTTTCGCTTCCGAGATGTTTCTGATGAGCCTGCTCTTTCTAGCACATTTGATAGGTTTTATCAGTGTGGTTAAGGTTAGTTGAAAGAAAAGCAAAATTATGACAATTTGTTTTTTTCTTTATTAATGATTCAGACTTTTTTTTAGATTGATAATTTATTTTTTTTTAATTCTAGAAATCGATGAGAGGCATGGTATTTTATATATTAGTCCGTGTACTGGAGTTTTGTCTATCTGCTTGTTGGATGAAAAGTGTAATTAGAGGAGCTATCAAGTCTCATGTTATGTCACAAGATTCATTGACATGGTATTGTTTCGTTGCTTTTGGTATGTTGAAATAATCACGCCGAATATAATTTTTTTTTTTTTTACTATTAAAACTCAGTCGTTTAGTTTAAAATTGTTTTTTTTTTTTAATTTTAGTTACCCAATATTTCTCTTTATCGGCAGTAGTAGCTTGTGCATTTATTGATATTCCAAAGAAGAACAATTGAGTGTGGAATTACTAGGATCATGCTCATTCAGCGATCATCTCTTACAACACACCAATATATATTGTTTTTATAATAACCAAAGTAACATAATTATTATTGTAATTATAAAAAATTTTTTTTTCTGATAACTTTTTGCTGATAAAAAATAAAACAACTTTATTCATTAAAAAAAAAAAAAAAACCAAAAGACAGTGAAAAAACATACTTGAATTTTTAGAAGATAATCCGAAAGTTTACTCGACATCAGATTTAGCGAATTTAATCCATTACGCAAAACATGTTTATTATATTTTATACTTGGTATTATAATTTTATCAAAAATTGTTAGCTGTATGAAAAATGTTGATGGCAATACAAAAAAACGAAATTTACCAATTATTCCATTTGGTTGTATTTCGGCATCTAGAATATCGGGAATATAGTTGAGATATTTTTGTATAGGGACGTCTCAGGTTAGATTGAATAAAAAAAATATTGTGACTTATAAAATTGAGTTATCTTCATCTTGGTTGATAAGTGTAATTAACAATAGTATCAAGTCCTATGTTATGTTGCAATTTGTATTGGGATGGTATTGCTTTTTTGCTCTAAAGTCGATTGCATAGTATATGTATGCCTTTTTTTTCTATATTCATTCTTTTGTATAAAATCCATCGATTGTAGAGAACATCAAAGGTAATTTTTTATATGCAATGTTTTTTAATTTGGATTTCTGTAAGATTTAAAAAATAAAATAAATCAAGTCAAAAGAAATAATGAACTTTATACAAGGTACAAATTATTTCTATTTGAAACTATAAGTTTTTAAAAAAAAGGAGCACCAAAAAGATATGGTAGTTCTTCACCATGAATACATCTTTGTCTCTGAAACCAAAAAAATATATAGATAAATAAAATTTTACTACCAGTTCAGTCTAAATATAATTTCTAAACGAATGAATATTTAACTAAATCAATAAACTGTTTTAATTTGTGTTGATATTTCATTTGTTCATTCTAATCAAGTTTCGTGCAAAATCAGCAAGAAGCCATACCACGTCTTAAAGTAAATAATCCCAATGTGCTTTTGTACGTGTCTTGTACGTTTGAATTAATTTTGTATTTGTCAAGTGTTGATTTATTATTTGTATCATTTAATTTTAATTTTTTTATTGGTGGTGATGATGTATTTAATAGTGCTACTGATGTTTGGTGTTAAAAACATATTACCAATTGTTATTTTTAATGATTTTTGTGATGTTGATAATACATTTTTTATTGTATTTATACGATTTGTTGTTGATGATGTTGTAACACTAAAACTTGTGTTGTTTGATAACTTATACTGGCTATTCTGGTAACACTCATTTGTTTAATTCCTGCATTTGTTGTTGAACTCGTCATCTTTAAACCCATTTAATATGAGTAATTAACGTAACTGTGAAAATTCAATATATACATAAATTACATTATTGTTAGATTATTTATTGATATATTTTCATTTCAATATATTTAAAATAAAAAAATAATATATCAAGAAAAAAAAAAATTATTTTACATACTTCCCCTGGTGGAAATATTACTCCGGCATTACTCCGGCATTTCTCCGTTTTTGGCCCATTTCCGGAGAAAGTACTCTGGCAAGAGGTTGATGGCGGAGAAATTATTCTGGCATGAGATTGATGACGGAGGAAATATTCCGGCATAAAAGTAGTGGCAGATTAATTTTTTCGACATTAATCTCATGCCGGAGTAATTTCTCCAGAAATGGGCCAAAAACGGAGTAATGTCGGAGAAAGCCGGAGTAATGGCGGAGAAATATTTCTACCAGGGCCATTACCCAATTTTGTCGCTGAGTTCCGTGACACATCAAAAAAATATCAATGTCAAAATATTATCATCATTTCAGTTAAAATATTTATTGATTATTTTCAATTACCTCAATTAATTTTCTTTATTTTTTTTATTGAAAACTTTATTAGTTATTGTGAAGTATCATTTGTCTATCTGTCAGTCTGTGATTTTTTTTTTTCACTTTTAAGTTTTAGGGCTCAAACTCACGACAAGCAACATTTCGCTTGTAAACATGGCCGCTGTTCCTACGGACCTACTGGGCATGCGCGAATCCGTGATTTCAGTATGAGCTGTGCTATTGTCACGGTTCAAAAAATAAATAAATATAACCTTATTAAAATCTCAATATTGCCCTGGTGGAAATATTACTCTGGCATTATTCCGGCATTACTCCGGCATTACTCCGGAATTTCTCCGTTTTTGGCCCATTTCCGGAGAAATTACTCCGGCATGAAATTGATGGCGAAGAAATTATTCCGGCATGAAAGGAGTGCCGGAGAAATTATTCCGCCATGAGATTAATGGCGGGGAAATTATTCCGGCATGAAAGGAGTGCCGGAGAAATTAGTCCGGCATGGGATCAGTGAAGGAGAAATTATTCCGCCATGAGATTAATGGCGGGGAAATTATTCCGGCATGAAAGGAGTGCCGGAGAAATTAGTCCGGCATGGGATCAGTGAAGGAGAAATTATTCCGCCATGAGATTAATGCCGGAGAAATTACTCCGGCATGCGGTCAGTGGCGGAGTAATTTCTCCGGAAATGGGCCAAAAACGGAGTAATGCCGGAGAAAGCCGGAGAAAGCCGGAGTTATTTTTTCTACCAGGGGATGTTTTGATTAAATTTTGGAATATTTTTTAAATTTTTTTTTAATTGAACACTTTTGCTCAAGGTTTTGTTTATATATTTTTTTGTGTAATGTGGTGTCATGCCCAAATGTTTTTATAATTATTGGTTTTTATTTTTGTAGCACTACTGACTGCTGACTATTTACACTGCATATAAACACAGTGCCTCCGTGATTTAAATCACAAGATCGACACTGTCGAACTTGTGACTAATTATCTCACGGATTTGCGCATGCTCAGATCGCTCAGAATTATGTCGGCCATGTTCACAAGCGAAATGTTGCTTGTCGTGAGTTTGAGCCCTTAACCCTTTTAACTGCTTTAACTATTATTATTTTTGACACGACGTGACACCTAGCATCCAATAATCAAAGTTCTAACCATAATTTTAACCAATTTCAACCACAAGGGTGCGTTCCGTAGAGGACCGCGGTCTACCAAAAATAGGCGTGGTTTATCATAGTGAATTTAATTTCGTTGTAGTGTCAGCACTGCTATGTATTACAAAACATAAACAAACGTAAACACCGAAAAATATAATTAACATATTGCAAAGAAAAAAATAATTTGGCATCAAAACAAATTGTCAATTAAAATAGTGGGGGTAAACATCAAAAATCAAAACATATAACATAACTCAACCACATCCACAACAATAACAATACATACATAGAAAAGCGTAAAAAAGAGTATACATGAGACTGGTTATTTTTTAGGGATTCCTGGGGAGATTTTTAATTTTTATAGATCCTCTCTGATTATGGCCAAAAAGAACTGCGGTCCCCCTACGGAACGCACCCCTAGTCAACAAACTATTGGGAAACGCACTGTGGGCGTGGCCAATCGCTGTAAGCAGTTGGCAAAAAAAGAAACTAATGACTTCCAGTCAAGTATATCCCATTAGCATAGAATTTTATTGTTTATTAAAAAAATGTTATTAACTATTGAGCATATACTTTCATGGGCACGAAAAACGAATTCCTCACGAAATTTCCTTGAAGAAAATCGTATTATATATGCGGAACATATTACGAGTATTGGTGTAAAAATTGATTCAAGTGATGAGTATCATGTGTTTGCCACTTGTACACGGAGAGAATTTCCGATATATTATCAAAATGTGATTTTACTTTGACAGGTTGTTGTTTGTCTAACCTCGAAAATGCATAGAAACTCAGATCTCTATTTCTCCTGGAATAACTGTTGCACCCAGAAACGTAAAGTCTTGTTTTTTTTTTTTTTTTAATCAGTTTTGGTGAAAATTTTGTACCAGACATTTCAAACTATTTGTAAAAATATTATTTGTTTAATAATTTAGCATATATACTGTGTATACCACATACGAATGACTGGAAGAGGTAGTTTCAAGAAATTTTCCACCAGACGTCGTGGTGAATTGTGCGTTTCCCAATAGTAGTTAAAAAATTTTACTAGTTAACTGTAACTGTGGACGAAAAAGCCGGCCCTTACTATCCGTGATCAATTTTATTTTTATTATGTTGTCGAATTGCTCTGGACCTGGAAGCAATATTGCTTTGTGTTGCTTTGATTTGATTTGATTTCATTTATAATATTTGTCAGAGTGCCCCAACTTTTGAAAGAAATTTTAAGAAAAACGCAATTTCTGAAACTGTAATAATCCCAACAACATATCGCGCACGCACAATCGATGCGATATTGAATACTGTAGCACTATCGTTGCGATACTAAGTGCTTTCTTTTGTGTATTTATTTTTTTTCACTCTAATGCGCATGATCATGCACATGCGACTGTCATGCAAACTTGATGAAAGAACAGTGGCGTCAAACAAATAATTCTTAAAAAATAAGAATTGAAACATGGCTAATCCAGCCCCTCATGTCCTACGCTGTTGCCAACTGACTTTTTGCTGACTGCGCATTCAATTGCGCACGCGTGAAAATAAACAGAAAAAAAATAAATACACAAAAGAATACGGAAGCTGGGTGGGGACATTCATACGGAAGCCGGGTGGAGACATTCACGCTTGCTTGCCTTACTTGCCTGCTCGTCGCGCTAGCAAGCAGAGAAAGCAGGGGGGTAGCACTACGTGTATTTTTTTCTGGGCTTATTTTTTTCCCTAACTGAAGATTTTTCCCACCCGGGAAAAAAGTAGACGATCGTCAACGATCGTCAGCGATCGTTCACCGTCGATCGTTGAAGATGTCAAATTTGTCCACATCTCTGTCGATCGCTACCGACTGATTTATATTATAGTTTGAAATGTGATTAATATTTTTTATTTTTATTTATTTATTTAATATCGTATGATAGATAAAAAGCTATGGGAAAAATGTCTATGGAAAAGATGTAGCCACATGTTAATAAATAGAAAATTAATTTTGCCAAAGAAATTAACATGTAGGCAACCTCTTTTCCTTAGCTAATACTTTTCCCATAGCTTTTTATTAATTTAAAAAAATAAATGGTCATAGGAAAAAAGGTAGCTAAGGAAAGGATGTTGTCACATGTTAATTTATACGAAATAAATTTTGCCAAAGAAATTAACATGTAGGCGACCTCTTATCCTTAGCTAATATTTTTCCCATAGCTTTTTATTAATTTAAAAAAAAAAAAGGTAATAGGAAAAATAGTAGCTAAGGAAAGGATGTTGTCACATGTTAATTTATACGAAATAAATTTTGCCAAAGAAATTAACATGTAGGGCAACCTTTTTTCCTTAGCTACTGCTTTTTCTTGGACATTTGTATTTTTAAAAAATAAATTTACATGTATTTTATTTATAATATAAATATGAAATATCGTAGCCGGATCATTTATTAGACAATTGATATTGCCCTTTAAAATAATCCAACTAGATATGTAATTAATTTAACCCTGTTGATTCTGCGCAGCCAGGGCGCATAAGAAAGGTAGGGAGACGGAATTGCATAATGTAGGGAGAGGTAAAAAGGAACCCGAAAAATACGCGAAAATACACGGAGAGAAATCCGCAGCAAATATTACTGTAGTGGTATCGTAAAAATCATAGCTGACGTCATTAAAGCGACTAATTCCCACTTATTCTAATGATTATTATTATATTTCATCTAAATTTTTTACTGTAGTCTACCGGAATTTTTGGAGTTCTCGAGTTAATGGTATACTTTATGCCAGAAATTACTGTAGTGTACAGCAGGTTTTCCCGCCAGATGACACGAATATTTATTGGAAATCAAGTGTGTTCCTAACCTCTTCTAAAAAAGTTTATTGTTTTTATTTTATTCATGAATCTAAATAAAAATGCGGTGAAACACATGAAAATTATAAAATGGTTTATTTTTTAAAACTAATAAACACGTTACATTTTTATTTTGATGTTTAAACAATAAGGTTTTATTTAATTTTTTGTGTTGTTTTTTTGTTTTGTTTTGATTAAAATTACTGTAGTGTATTTAGTAGGAAATTCTAGTCGATCCTGGTGGCCTCCCCACGCAACTTCTCAATTTCCAGTAGGACTACAGTAAAGTTTGTTTGATACTCTACAGCATCATTTGCTGCGGATTTCTCTCCGTGTATAACACAGTAATACAGTAGAAATAATTTCAAATGACACTTGTAAATTCAGTAAAATTCGGAGCACAATTTATTTATAAATTAACCCTGTTACTATTACATGAAAATGCGGTACAAAAACAATTATTAAATAAGTAACCCAATTAAATTTTACTCGCGCGTCGCGTCGAAAAGAGAGAACCTAAAGCCATGCGGTCGTAACGGAGTCAGAGACTGAAAATTATTAAACTTGCGGGTAACCCGAACAATAATTAATTTATGACGGCCGAAATACTAGCGACGGGATTGAGAAGCAATCCAGTCGATTAATTAGACAAATCACTGACTCTACATTGACGCTACAATGACGCTTGGCTTTTACAATGTTAATAATTTTACACTTGTCATAAATTTACCGAACAAACACTGAATAAAATTTATTTAAAAGAAGGTACTTACATTGGTTGTCGGTAATTTAATCTAGCAATCTAGTGACGGCGTGTACCTTGGCTTGACCTCGGAGACGCTCGCAAATTGACAGGTTAATTTGGTTGTTTTATTGTTAGCAACGATGTACAAAAATATATATAAATATATATATTCTATATCGATGTGGCACAATGTAATTATACAAATTGGTTGTATGTGACTGAAGATTAAATTATGTTAAATTGTAGACATAAACGTAGCACTGATTTTACAATAAAATCACAGTAAATGTTACTTTTATTTGAATTTAAAATAAAATTATTATACGAGACTTTTTCACTGTACTTTATAAATTGTATTCAATATTGAATGGCTGACCACGAGGTCGTGAATTTGTATAATTAAATATTTAATTATTTTAAATAAATAACTGATTATTTATTGTAGCAAAAATGTAATTTATTCTAGTCAATATTTATTTGATTAGACACTGTAACACAATGCTTGCCTTGAATTTAATTTACTCAAGCAAGAAAATTTAGACCATGCGGTCGTAATTTATTACAAGTTAAATTTGTAAATGATTTAATGAATTTAAATTGATACCCTAGCGAAAATGGCGACACCGATCCGACACCAATCCGACAGTCGGTTTGTGCACTGATCTCATACAAAAACGACACAAAACCGACACACGACTATAAGAATTTCTAAGTCACAAAAATAAATAGTAAGAAGCATTTAAAAAATAAAATATTATGTCTAAAAATTTCTAAATAATATTTTTATAATTTAAGACACATTAGAATTTTTTTTAAATAATTTTTTTATTGAAAAAACTCAATTCTGTTTATGTATTAAAAGTGAGGTTAGCTGTCAGAATCATTTGTACACGACTGTGAGATTTTACAATTCTCACACAATTCCGACACACGACTGTGAGAATTGTAAATCCGACACAATTCCGACACAAATCCGACAGACGTACGACAGTATATTTTTATTTTGTATTTAATATAAAAAAAGAGCATTTTATTAATAAAAAATTTTGTTCAATATTAAAGTTATAATATTTTAATGATTTTAGGCATATTAGATTTTTTTATTCTGAATGAATTTTGATAAAAAAAATAATTGGAATCGTTTGTGAGAATTTGCGATTTGCAAAAATTTTTGTTTAATAATAAAATTATAATCTTTTAATAATTATAGGCATTATATTAGATTTTTTTAAAATTATTTTATTAGAAAATTATCATTTTTTGGTTTTTTTTTCAAAAATAATACATTTAATTAGTTTCCAACGTATTTGGTATTTTTGTAACTCGAATGTAATTTGTAATGAAACCATGTATTTGGTTTCCCATGTTTCCAATTATTTTTTTTGTCAAAATTTATTCAAAGAAAAAAAAACTAATATGCCTAAAATTATTAAAATATTATAACTTTAATATTGAACAAAATTTTTTATTAATAAAATGCTCTTTTTTTATATTAAATACAAAATAAAAATATACTGTCGTACGTCTGTCGGATTTGTGTCGGATTTACAATTCTCACAGTCGTGTGTCGGAATTGTGTGAGAATTGTAAAATCTCACAGTCGTGTACAAATGATTCTGACAGCTAACCTCACTTTTAATACATAAACAGAATTGAGTTTTTTCAATAAAAAAATTATTTAAAAAAAATTCTAATGTGTCTCAAATTATAAAAATATTATTTAGAAATATTTAGACATAATATTTTATTTTTTGAATGCTTCTTACTATTTATTTTTGTGACTTAGAAATTCTTATAGTCGTGTGTCGGTTTTGTGTCGTTTTTGTATGAGATCAGTGCACAATCCGACTATCGGCATTTTCGCTAGGGTAATTTAAGTAACCAAATGTTACTTAAATATTATTGAAACAATAAATTGATAAAATAATCAATAAGATATTGAATAAGAATAACTTACAGTTGTGCTGATTTGTAGAAAATATTCTAAGTTTTTTAGAGCAATTAAAATTCGAAGAGGCAAGTACTTTCCTTATGTCGCTTATTTTCTTATTAGTTGAGGAAAATCTTATGATTTACCAACCTTAATTAAAATTATTTCTAATTGTTTAATTATGACATGAGTGGTACCGGGAGAATCCCTATATTTTTAGGATTCTGTCGATATCACTCATTATATTAATTTATATCCAATTTTCTTAATTAAAACTGGCGGTAGATGCGCTTGGCAATAGTGTCGGCTCAAGTAATTTGTTGGGGGTGCAAAACCTCTAGCTCCGTTAAATATAATACATTGACGGTCTGTAAGATGGAGCTAGGGGTATTAAAAAGTACCCTGAATATTTAATGTAAAATAATATAAAGAAAAATGAAAAAGTTTGTACGGCTTACCGCCGGACATTACAAATAAAAAATGTCCAAAGAAAAGCAGTAGCTAAGGAAAAGATGTAGCTAAGAATTTAATGTGACTAAGGAATTATTTCCTTGAATCATAATTCTTTGGCAACCTCAATTCCTTAGCTACTGCTTTTTCTTGGACATTTGTATTTTTAAAAAATAAATTTACATGTATTTTATTTATAAAATAAATAAAAAATGTCCAAGGAAAAGCAGTAGCTAAGGAAAAAATGTAGCTAAGGAATTAATGTGACTAAGGAATTATTTCCTTGAAACATAATTCTTTGGCAACCTCAATCCCTTAGCTACATCTTTTCCTTAGCCACTGCTTTTTCTTGGACATTTGTATTTTAAAAAAATAAATTTACATGTATTTTATTTATAAAATAAATAAAAAATGTCCAAGGAAAAGCAGTAGCTAAGGAAAAAATGTAGCTAAGGAATTAATGTGACTAAGGAATTATTTCCTTGAAACATAATTCTTTGGCAACCTCAATCCCTTAGCTACATCTTTTCCTTAGCCACTGCTTTTTCTTGGACATTTGTATTTTAAAAAAATAAATTTACATGTATTTTATTTATAAAATAAATAAAAAATGTCCAAGGAAAAGCAGTAGCTAAGGAAAAAATGTAGCTAAGGAATTAATGTGACTAAGGAATTATTTCCTTGAAACATAATTCTTTGGCAACCTCACTTCCTTAGCTTCTGCTTTTTCTTGGAAATTTGTATTTTTAAAAATCAAATTTACATGTATTTTATTTATAAAATAAATAAAAAATGTCCAAGAAAAAGCAGTAGCTACCCAGGGAAAAATCGTCAGATCAAATCAGATCAAATTAGATCTAATTTGATCTGAGCCAGATCTTATTTGATCGGTTTTGATCTGGCTCAGATAAGATTTGATCTAGTCAGATCAAATTTGATCTGACCAGATCTGGGTATAGATCAAACTTGATCTGGTTTCAGATCAAACTTGATCTGGTTTCAGATCAAATCTTATCTGACCAGATCTGACTAGATCAAACTTGATCTGGACCCAGATCAAATCTTATCTGACCAGATCTGACTAGATCAAACTAGATCAAACTTGATCTGAACCCAGATCAAATCGTATCTGACCAGATCAAACTTGATCTAACTAGATCAAACTTGATCTGCGCCCTGATCAAATCTTATCTGACCAGATCAATTTTGATCAAATCAGATCTGACTAGATCAAACTTGATCTGGACCCAGATCAAATCTTATCTGACCAGATCTAACTAGATCAAACTTGATCTGGGCCCTGATCAAATCTTATCTGACCAGATCAAACTTGATCTAACCAGATCTAACTAGATCAAACTTGATCTGCGCCCTGATCAAATCTTATCTGACTAGATCAAACTTGATCTGGACCCAGATCAAATCTTATCTGACCAGATCTGACTAGATCAAACTAGATCAAACTTAATCTGGACCCAGATCAGATCGTATCTGACCAGATCTAACTAGATCAAACTTGATCTGCGCCCAGATCAAATCTTATCTGATCAGATCAAACTTGATCTGTTTAGATCTGAGTAGATCAAACTTGATCTGCACTTAGATCAAACTAGATCACGGGCGAATGAATGTTTAAGAAGACAAATTTTTCTTACGTTTTATAATCACTGCCGTGGTTAAGTAGGTAAGGCTCTGGATTTTCGAACCAGAAGCATTGAGTTCAAGTCCGAGTGATGTCAATTATTTATCGTAAAAATATAGAATTCTCAATTGTATTTCATTGGAAGTATAAGAAGAAAAGCCAAATTCTTCAATCGAGCATTTACTAATTTGAAATTATTTTTATTAAATTAATAAATTTTTATCCAGATCAAGTTAGATCAAGTTAGATCAAGCCAGATCAAGTCAGATCAAGTCAGATCAAGTCAGATCAAGTCAGATCTGAATTGTCCAATAATCCTTATCTGACTTGATCTGGAATATGCCAGATCAAATTTGATCTGGTCAGATCTGATTTGATCTGATTTGAATTAATGTTGCCAAAGAATTATGTTTCAAGGAAATAATTCCTTAGTCACAGTAATTCCTTAGCTACATCTTTTCCTTAGCTACTTCTTATTCTTGGACGTTTGTATTTTTAGAAATCAAATTTACATGTATTTTATTTATAATATAAATAAAAAATGTCTAAGGAAAAGCAGTAGCTAAGGAATTAATGTGACTAAGGAATTATTTCCTTGAAACATAATTCTTTGGCAACCTCAATTCCTTAGCTACATCTTTTCCTTAGCTACTGCTTTTTCTTGGACATTTGTATTTTTAAAAAATAAATTTACATGTATTTTATTTATAATATAAATAAAAAATGTCCAAGGAAAAGCAGTCGCTAAGGAAAAGATGTAGCTAAGGAATTAATGTGACTAAGGAATTATTTCCTTGCAACATAATTCTTTGGCAACCTCAATTCCTTAGCTACATCTTTTCCTTAGCTACTGCTTTTTCTTGGACATTCGTATTTTTAGAAAATAAATTTACATGTATTTTATTTATAATATAAATGAAAAATGTCCAAGGAAAAGCAGTAGCTAATAAAAAGATGTAGCTAAGGAATTAATGTGACTAAGGAATTATTTCCTTGAAACATAATTCTTTGGCAACCATAATTCCTTAGCTTCTGCTTTTTCTTGGACATTTGTATTTTTAAAAATCAAATTTACATGTATTTTATTTATAAAATAAATAAAAAATGTCCAAGAAAAAGTAGTAGCTAAGGAAAAGATGTAGCTAAGGAACGATTGTACCTGAGTTACAAGGTAAGTGCACTTGATATATTTTGCCGACATCATCTTGTTGTTGACCCTTCTTGTTGCTTGGTGCTGGTGATTACAATTAAACATTTATATAAATTACTTTCTATTAATTATCGACTACTTCTTATTTTTTGGAACTATGATTTATTTAATACTTATTTTTACGTGTTTATGTTTTCATTATGTATAATGTTATCCACTTGAAAGGATAGATAAATTAAAGATTATTTATTCCTTCAATTGGTTTCTTACTTTGTTTCTAATTCAGTTATCAATTTATTTCAATATTTGTCTGATGATTTCCGAATATTACTTTTTAATTTCTTCATAATCTTACTATTCTTCTAATCATTTAACTGTTTACTTGACCATTATCATTATTATTTATCTACTTTTTGTTTATTCATTTATTTATTTATATAAAAAAATTTCGAAGATCAGGGAGTTTATCAAACCTGATTACTGTTCATATTTGTTGTTACTGCATTCCTAAGAAGGCAGTAACTATTTGAGAGACCACAAAAAAAATTTTCCGGAAAGGAATTGTTTCTAATAGTAAACCACAATCGTGTTTTTCCTTTCCACTCTTTCGATGTTTTCCCAAGATAGCCAGGATTTCGTTGTCTCGTCAGACGCCTTGTCCCTTCATCTTGTTTCAATACTTTTTAAAGATAACCAGGATTCCGTTGTCTCGTCAGACACTTTATCCCTTCATCTTTCACCCCCACAGTAAGCGTGAGTTTGCCCACCTTTTTTTCTTTTTGGAAAAAGAGAGAGAGAAAAAGAAATAGTTATTAATTTCATATATTATTCATGCAATGATAGTTTTATTTCCATCAGTAATTATTGAGCTCTATTATTGGGACGTCCCTTTCCCATAATAAAAAAAAATATTCCTGCTTGTTATTAACTGCAGCTGCATTCCTTCGTGTACACGTTCTTAGATTATCATATGGTTTAACTTATTTCCAACTGGATTTGTTCTATAACAATTTAAAATATTACAAATTATTAATATGTATCTTTACGATTATTAAAAATGTTATTCTCATTCGAGTTCTCGAGGTTCTTCCGAATTTTCCATAATTTACTACTGCTTCCTTATGCTGGATGGTCAGTGCTTGAAAAAAATTAGAGAAGATTATTAATATCATTACCTCCTAATTACTGGACGGCTAGTGTGAGAGAGTAACAAAAATTTTATGATCGATCATCGTCGCGAACCTGGCTGACTACCATCTTGTCCTACCTTCCCCCCCACAGTAAGCGTGAGCTCGAGGGAGGCATAGCCTTACGCTAAGCGACACGTTTATACTTTTATAGAATTACTTCTACTTTTATTCGAATTTGCATATACTTTATTAACTGAATTTATTTCCGCATATCCGGAAAAATTTGACTCTATATTATTTGGCGAATTTGATTTATTTTCATTTTATTTTGGGGTTAAAGTTTCTTCTCCAATTTTATTTATTACTTTCCTTTTTCTTTTTAATGTTATTAAATGCTTTTTTATTATATAGGTTAAATCGTATAATTTCACTTTCAGATTCATATTCTTTCTCATGCAATAATTTTTCCTTCAATTCGTAACGTATTTTATTAACTTTTGAATTTTCATTTTTACTCTCACTCAAAGAATTTCCATTAAATTTTTAATTGATACTCTCGCTCAAAGAATTTTTATTTATAATCTCACTCAAAGAATTTTCATTAATACTCTCGCTCAAAGAATTTTCATTTATGCTCTAACTCAAAGAATTTTTATTTATGCTCTAACTCCAAGAATTTTCATTTATGCTCTCACTCAAAGAATTTTTATTTATAATCTCACTCAAAAAATTTTCATTAATACTCTCGCTCAAAGAATTTTCATTTAATTTTTCATTGATACTCTCACTCAAAGAATTTTCGTTTATGTTCTCACTCAAAGAATTTTCATTTATGCTCTCACTCAAAGAATTTTCATTTATGCTCTCACTCAAAGAATTTTTATTTATATCAACATCATTTATTTTTAATAATTTTTCATCGAAATGCCTACCCAAAGGACTTTTATTTTTAATAATTTTTTTTTCAAAATGCCTACCCAAAGGACTTTTATTTTTAATAATTTTTTCCAAAATACCTACCCAAAGGACTTTTATTTTTAATAATTTTTTCCAAAATTGATACTCTCACTCAAAGAATTTTCATTTATAATCTCACTCAAAGAATTTTCATTAATACTCTCACTCAAAGAATATTTATTAATACTCTCACTCAAAGAATTTTTATTTATTATTTCACTCAAAGGATTTTCATTAGTGCTCTCACTCAAAGAATTTTCATTAATACTCTCACTCAAAGAATTTTTATTAATGCTCTCACTCAAAGAATTTTTATTTATCATTTCACTCAAAGGATTTTTCTTTATGCTCTCACTCAAAGAATTTTTATTTATCATTTCACTCAAAAGATTTTCATTAATACTCTCACTCAAAGAATTTTCATTTATACTCTCACTCAAAGGATTTTCATTAATGCTCTCACTCAAAGAATTTTCTTTTATTTATTAATTTACACCGTCCGTTCGCAAGTTTCCCTGCACTCTTTGCTGGAATTTTTTCTTAATGCAATTAATTTCTATATGGTCATCCCCTTTACAGAAATCACAACCTTGAATCGAGCCGTTTTTTCTATTATCCGCGTATTTATTACCATTCATGTTACCGTTATTATTTCTCACATTATTACCATTATTATAACCGTTCATATTATTATTATTATAACCATTTTTATTTCCATTATAATGGCTATTATTATTACTATTATTGTAACCATTATAATTTCCATTATTATAACCATTATAATTTGGCCGTCGACGCTGATTGCAGTCTTTCGCTTGATGTCCAATTACGTTACATAATTGGCATGTTGGTGAAGTATAATTTTGTTGTGGTTTGACATAATTTCCAATTTTATAACAAGTTTTTGCGTCATGACCTTTCATGTCGCAAATTTGGCATACTTTGTCATTTTCTAGCTTTGATGCAATTGTTGGGCAATTTTTCGCTATGTGCTCATTGCTATCACATAGTTGACAGTTTTGTTGGTTCTGGTTTTTCCAACATTCTTGGTCTGTGTGATTTCTACTGTCACGTTTCGTGCATTTTTTCAAAATTACGAACTCTTGTGTGCAATTAATTGCCAAGTGGCCCCTTTGTCTACATTTGTAGCACATTTTCACTTCCCTTGTGGCCACGGATTTTTCCTCCATTGCCACTGGAAGTTTAGCCAATTTGCATTGTGGTGCTGTATGGTCTTTTTCTTGGCATAGTTCGCAGAAATTTACTTCGAAAGTTCTTTTCTTAACTTCTTCTCTGCCTAATGTTGCCCTTCTGGCCAATTCTTCTTCTCTTTCTGCGGCTTGTTGGATAATGCTTTCATAACTTTTTGTCCAATTTATATAATCTCCAAGTTCAGGTTTGATTCCTGACTTCAATACATCTTTTGTTAATTCTTTCATTTCATCTTTAATTTGTTTTGGTCTTTCATTTTCTGTGGGCGTATGCATTTCTTCAATAAAGTTTGTGCATTCCCGAATTCTTTCAACGAAGCTTCTCACGGGTTCATTATTTTTTTGAATGAGTTTGAAAGCCTCACCAATTAACACTTTTTCGTTTTTAGTTTTGCTTATCAATTCCCTGAGTGCTTTCATCAAATCATCAATGCTTTCAAATTTCTTTTTGGTCATGTCGTCACGTACCTCTCTACGTACTTTGGTACGTACTATCATTTCGACCAGATTCTTTTCTAGGTCTTTGCCTACATAGTCTCGGCTTTCCTCACATTCTATTCTGAATTTTGTGAGTTCTTGAGACTTACCTGTATAATTGGAAATATTTTTACATAATTTATTCGTAAGAGTCATAAGTAGGGATGTGCGATACTTTTAAAAGTATTCGGTATCGATATATCGGATATTTTGTTTTTTAAATATCGGTTATCCGATATATCGGGTTGAAAAGTACTCGGTATATCGAATATCGAGTACTTTTAAAATGAAAAAAAGACCAATGTTTAATGAGTTTTTTATTTTAATTATTATTTTATTTAAATATATCAGTATACTAATAGTATTCAATACTGATCCTGTATTTTATTTAAATTTAAATTGTTTCACATGAAATTTTTTTATCAACGTATTAATTAGTAATGATGAAGATTAATAATAATAATATACACATATTGATAGAAATATATATATGTATTTTTAATAAATACAAAACAATATTTTATATTGGAAAAATTTATTAAATATTTTAAATTAATAACAATTTATATCATTTTAGTTTATATAATTGTTTATAGAATAATATTTTTTGGTGTTTTTTTGGTAATATATATTATAAAATTGCTGAAGTCCCTAATCTCTATAGTCTCCGATACTTTTTGACCGATATCTGGTAAAAAATATCGGTTACTCGGTATATCGGATTGAAAAGTATCGAGTAAAAGTATCCGATATATATTGGCGATATATCGGCTGTTCCGATATATCGCCGAGTATCGCACATCCCTAGTCATAAGATGAGTTGTTTCTTGGATCTCTGCTACTCTTTTTGCTGTTGCGTCCGCCATTGCGTTATTTATTGGAGTTCTTTGTTCAGATTCAATATTGAGATTATCTGTATTTTTATTATCGTTGTTCTTACTTCCCTCATTTAAATTATTAACTGTAACTGGACTTGTATTTAATTCTTTTTCTTTTTCTTTATTCTTTGTATTTTCAAGATCAATTCCAGCTATTAGTATTTGTGATTGTACAATTTGTTGAGCAACCTCGTCTTCCCAATATTGTTCTTCCAATTCTTCTATCAATATTTCTTGTTCTTGTTCAATTGATGCGTCGCTCTTGCTGTCGCTGCTGCTGCTGTCTGGCAACTTGGTGTTTCTTGCAATATAATTACTGAAGCTGTTGTTATAATTATCGTCGTCGTTGGTTATAATTGAGTCGTTATGATGATGTATATTTATTGTGGGTGAATTAATATGAACTTTTATTGGGGTATTAAATGTAAATTTGTTTGATTCTGGTTCGTGCGTTTCCTTTACGTTTTCTAACGGCGATGGTATTTTTTCTAGAATTTCTTTATCTATTTGATTTTTGATTTCTTGACTTTGTTTGTTGCTAAAAAACGATTTAGCTAATGACCTAAAACTTTGCCAACTTAAATTAGTCTTAGTGTTCTCACCAAAAACTTTAGCTTCTTCACTTTTTTCGAATTTTTCTCTTGCAAGTCGTTCCGCTTCAAGTCTTTGACTCCAAAAATTGTTTAAATCTTCATTTTTGCGTTCCAACTCAGATCTCTCTGATTCTAGACGCTCTATTTCATTTTTTTGTTCAAGTTCGGAAATTTCTTCATTTTTTCTTTCTGCTTCGAGTTCGAATCTTAATTTATCTGATTCGTCTTGAAATAATCTTGTCTCAAAATTCGGATTTGTTGTATTTAATAGTGTTTTTAAGTTTATTAAATTGAAGCTCTCGTTTAATCCGTTTTTTAATTGTTAATTTTTTCGTAATACCAAATTTACTATTTAATTTTAAAATTTATGAGAATAATATTAATTCTGTATCTATAAATAATTTGAATAGTTCATTAATTGTAAGAAAAAAATTATTTTAAGATAGACGTGGGTTCAAATCCCAGTCAAAACAATGTTTTTTTTTTGTCAATAAGTAAAAATTTAAACTGTTTAAATTTTAATTAGTTAAATTTAATCTTAAAACTCATAAGAACAATATTAATTTTATATCCATAACCTATTTGAATAGTTCATTACTTGTAAAAGAGAATGATTTTAACATGGACGTGGGTTCGAATCCCAGTGAAAACAATGTTTTTTTTTTTTTTTTTTGTAAATAAGCAGTGTTGCCAGATCAGCGCTTTTGGAGCTAGATCTAGCTCCTTTTAATTTTTATGGCTCCTTTTCTAGCTCCTTCATTTTTGCTAGCTCTTTTTTTAGCTCCATGATTTTTTTCTAACTCTTTTTCTAGCTCCTTGAGTATTGGCTTTTTTTTTCGCGCCTGCAGTATCGCACTGATATGATTGGTCTATATTGAAAGAACTGAAAAAGATGGCCACGTGGGGTCGTCACTTTTACATAGATTTCAGATGAGCATCACTATTATGTTGGTACTTCTGAGAAGCTGGATAAATATTGTCATTTTAATTTTCAGTCAAAGTCAATTGATATAGTCATCTCCAAAATTGCTTTATAAAATCGTAAATAATTAATGTAAAATAAATTTATAGTATCATATATGCTAAATAAATTATTCATATATGGACATTGTGATTACAGTTTGTGAATTTATTATTTACATGCATATTGTGTATTAAAGGTTAGTTGATATTATTTAGGCATATATATATATATATGCATATGCTTTATCGTTCTTCATACTAAATAATTATATTGTTTTTCAGTTTATTTCAAGTAATTTTTAATTAAAAAATGCCAAAAACAAAAAATGCTTATTTACAAAGTCACCGAAAGCTGTGGGAAAATAAAACCGAATGTAAAGGTAGTAAAATTTTTTCATTGTATACATTAGTAATTGACTCAAATACTCGTATATTTATACGTATTAATTTTGATTATTTGCACTCTCTATAGGCTGGTTAACATCTGACCCAGGTGGAGATGAAAAAAAATCATGTGTTGAAAATATAAAATATAAAATAAACTTCACTAATTAGATATGTATATTATGTGTATTTATTTTATTTACCTACTTATTCTTTCAGTTAAAAAAAAAAATAACTATATTTTATCAATATTAAATTTTAACGCCTTGAGCTCCAATATGGCGCTTTTTGATGGTGAGTCTAGCGCCATCGTATTAGTCAAGTCTGGCAACACTGTAAATAAGTAAAACTTTAAAGTGTTTAAATTTTAATTAATTAAATTTAATTTTAAAATTTATAAGAACAATATTAATTTTATATCCATAAACTATTTGAATAGTTCATTACTTGTAAAAGAAAATGATTTTAAGATAGACGTGGGTTCGAATCCCAGTAAAGGCAATGTTTTTTTTTTTTTTTTTTTTTTTGTAAACAAGTAAAAATTTAAAGTGTTTAAATTATAATTAATTAAATTTAATTTTAAAATTCATAAGAATAATACTAATTCTGTATCAATTAATGATTTGAAATATTTTATTTATTAAACAGCGAACTATCTCATTTATTATACGCATTCGAGCGTTCGAATCCACGTATGGGCAGTTAAAAAAAAAAATTGTATATAGGTTTAAAGGGAATTTGAAAAGATTAATTTTAACTTACTAATTTATAGGCATAGTACTAATATTATATCAGTGAATGATATAAGTAGTCTATTAACTTTTCTAGAAAAATTTTAAATTTCTACTCGCATGCTAGCGTTCGAATCCGAGTACGGTTAAAAATTATTATTCTTATATATATATTTTTTTTTTGTAATAAACAAAAATTTATTTATTCAAATTATTTAAATGAAGTCGATATTATTGCTAATTTTTATAATGTCGATGGTATGTATTTAGAAGGGATGGTATTAGCCTATCGATTATTTAAACAAAATCGAAGTTTTATTGATTAAAATTTTGTAAATTTAATAAGGGATAGTAACCTATCGACTATTTAACTAAAATCGAACTTTTTTTTTTTTTTTTTTTTTTAAGGGGGCTATTACTCTATCGATTGTTTAAATAAAAATTAAAATTTTATTAATTATTGCTGTGTAAAATAGTAAATTATTTAAAAATTAAACTTTAACTATCGATTATTCAAAATAGATTGTTATTTTGTTAATTAAGATTGTTTAAATGTTGACTATTTTAAAAAAAGGAAATTTAAATTATCGATCGCTAAAACTACATCAATATTTTGTTAATTGAAAATGTCTAAATGTCAGATATTTTAAAAAAAAGGCATATTAATTCATCGATTATTAAAACAAAATCGATATTTTGTTAATTAAAAATGTTTAAATGTCAAATATTTGAAAAAAAAAGGACTATTAAATTATCGATTATTAAAACAGAATCGATATTGTATTTGTTAACAACGTGTAAATGTTAGATATTTAAAAAGGAATATATCGATTATTAAAAATAAAATCGAAATCGTATTCATTAACAACGTGTAAATGTTGAATATTTAAAAAGAGAATAATAATATATCGATTATTTAAAATAAAATCAATTATTTATTTAAAAAAAAAAAATGTTTAAATGTTGTAAAAAGGAAGTAATCGATAAAATCGATTGTTTATTTATTAAAAATGTATAAATGTTGTATATTAAAAAGGGGAATAATAATATATCGATTATTGAAAATAAACTCGATTGTTTATTTATTAAAAATGTATAAATGTTGAATGTTAAGAAGGGAATAATAATATATCGATTATTGAAAATAAACTCGATTGTTTATTTATTAAAAATGTATAAATGTTGAATGTTAAGAAGGGAATAATAATATATCGATTATTGAAAATAAACTCGATTGTTTATTTATTGAAAATGTTCAAATGTTAAAATATTAAACAAGGGAAAGTCAATATATCGATTATTTAAATAAACTCGATTGTTTATTTATTAAAAATGTTTAAATGTTGAAAATTTAAAAAGGGAGTCATAGTATATCGATTATTGAAAATAACTCGATTGTTTATTTATTAAAAATGTATAAATGTTAAAATATTAAAAATGGAAAAATAGTATATCGATTCTTTAAAATAAACTCGATCGTTTATTTGTTAAAAATGTGTAAATGTTAAAATATTGAAAAGGGAAAAATCAATATATCGATTATTTAAATAGACTCGATCGTTTATTTGTTAAAAATGTATAAATGTTCAAATATTAACAAGGGAAAATCAATATATCGATTATTTAAATAAAATCGATCTTTTATTTATTAAACATATGTAAATGTTAAAAAAAGGAATAATAATATATTGATTATTTAAATAAAATCGATTTTTATTTATTAAAACGTGTGACTAACTAATTATTTAAACCGGGATAATAATATATTGATTTATAAAAATAAAATCAACACTGTATTAATTTGCAATGTGTAAATGTTGAATATTCATAAACGGAATCATAATATATTGATTGTTTAAATAAACCTGGTTTTTATTTATTAAAACGTGTGAATAAATAAATATTTAAAAACGGAATATTAATTTATCGATTGTTTTTTTTTTAAAAATTTAAAATTTTGTTAGTTATCGTTGTATAAATAGTAAATACTTAAAAAGTAAATATTAACTATCGATTATTTAAATAAAGTCGAATTTTTATTTATTAAAAATCGCATGAATAAAAAATATTCAAAAAGGGAATATCAATTATTTAATTAAAACCGAATTTTTTATTTATGAAAATAAATTAATAATTATTATTTTAATTAATAGGAGGTATTTGACAGCCGACATTGATGGGATGCACAGCCATTGAATTTTTCGATGGTGGCTAAGGGTTGTTGGGACCCGCCCTTCAGTGTTGGCTGGGCCCGCTCGTCTCGTTTTCCTCGCACGCCTATTCGGGGGAGGAGTTTGGGCCTTAGGGGTGTTTTCCGTTTTCCCGCAATGGCCGAACTTCTTCCCTAGTTCTAATTTCTCTCGCGTGTCGTGTTTTCCTTTTTTAAATTTTGTGCGTATATTTCGTTACCCCAAATATTTAATTAAGTATTGATGTGTAAATAATAATTGTTGAAAGGAGATTAAATCCTCAAATATTTAAGTTGAATAGATTATTATTTATTCATGATAATTATTGTTGGAAAGGAAATTAAATCCTCGAAATATTTAAGTTGAATAAATTATAATTAATTTATAAAAATTACTTGTTGAAAAGGAATTCTAATCCCCAAATATTTAACTTACTTAAATTATTATTTATTTGTACTAATTATTGTTGAAAAAGGACTTTTAATTTCCAATTATTTAAATAAAATAAATTGTTATTTATTTATAACAATTATTGTCGCAAAGGAAATTTTATTCCCTCAAATATTTAAGTTAATTAAATTGTTTTTTTTTTTTTTTTTTTTATTAATTAACTTATTGTTAATGTGTGTATATTAATTATTGAAAAGGGGAGATAAATTCTCAAGATTAATTTTGATTGGCTTATTATCCATATATGGTTAATAACTGTTGTATAAGGGAATTGAATCCTAAATATTTAAACCAAATAATTTGTCATTAATGTATGCGTAATTGACAAAGTCAAATAAAATTGGATGTTTGAATCAATGGCTTTATTTTTACTGTAAAGAAATTAAATAAATTCCAAGTCTTTCAGTATTAGTGACTGCGTGCTAATTATTAGGAATTTAAAATAAGTTCCCAATATTTAAAACAATTTATTTGTTATTAATGATGCTCATTAATTGTTGGAAAAGGACACTAAATCCCGCGTATTTATATCCATTAATTCAGTATTAATGTATGCGTAATCATTATCAAAATAGGAAAATAAATTCCGAATGTTTAATTAAATGAATTTACTATTGACGTACGCATATTAATTGTTGACAAAAGGGCGATAAATCTCATGTGTTTAATATCATTAATTTAGTATTAATGTGTGTGCAATAATTATTGAAATAGGAGAATAAATTCCCAATATTTAAATGAATTTATTTATTATTAGTGTATGCGTATATTTAATTGTAAAAAAAAGGAGACTAAATACCACGTATTTAAATTCATTAATTTAGTATTCATGTGTGCGCAATAATTATTGAAATAGGAGAATAAATTCCCAATATTTAAATGAATTTATTTATTATTAGTGTATGCGTATTTAATTGTAAAAAAAAAAAGGAGAATAAATCCCACGTATTTAAATTCATTAATTTAGTATTCATGTGTGCGCAATAATTTATTGAAATATGAGAATAAGTTCCAAATATTTGAATGAATTTATTTATTATAATGTATGCGCATTTAATTGTTAAGAAAGAGGAGAATAAGTCCCACGTATTTAAATTCATTAATTTAGTATTAATGTATGCGTAATAATTATCGCAATAGGGAAATAAATTCCAAATTTATTTACTATTAATTTACGCATATTAATTGTTGAAAAAGGACGATACATCCTATTTATTTAAATCCATTAATTTGATATTAATGTGTGTGTAATAATTGTTGAAATAAGAGAATAAATTCCAAATATTTAACTAAGTTTATTTACTATTAATGTATGCGTATTGATTGTTAACAAGGGCAATAAATCTCGCGTATTAAAATCCATTAATTTGATATTAATGTGTGCGTAATAATTGTTGAAATAAGAGAATAAATTCCAAATATTTAAATGAATTTATTTATTATTTATGTATGCGTATTTAATTGTTGAAAAAGGGCAACAGATCCCAATTTATTTAAACCAATTAAATTATTATTTAATTTTTGTTGCAAAGGGAAATTAAATCCCCAAATATTCAATTAAAGTAAATTATTATTTATTTATAATAATTATTGTTGAAAAAGGATTTTGTTGGAAATTGAACTTAACGACGCACACACAGATACAAACAGTTGCCTTGGTGACATCACATACACACACATATACATTCATGCACACACAAAGCACATACACTTTCTGGCGACACCTCAAGCGAGGATGTCACACATTCCACCTAGTGGTCTTCGATATTCAACAAAAGTACTCGGTATAAAATGAATCGAATAGTTTCGTGGGAATACCGGGTACTCGGTATATCGGCTCAAAAAACTACCGGTATATCGACTATCGAGTACTTTGTTTTTTTTTTTTTTTTAAAGGATTCAACTAGTATTTTTTTGCTAAATAAAACAAAATATTGTAAGACATCCTTGATTTTTTTATAATTTATCAGTCAGTACAAAATTTGCGTGTAATAATTAATTATTATTAACAATAATAATTATAATACATGCAATAAAAATATATGACTATAAAAAATTAATACATATATTTATAGTCAAGTCAAACAGATAATTTTTAATTCTTTGATAATTATTAATATTATATAAAACTTGTTAAATATAATGTTAATATTGCATAAACATTTCATATATTTATTTTTTAGTTAGTTGTTTGGTCTCAATGAAATAAATATAATTAATATTGTCAAATGTCAATTTGTTGTTGTCACAATGTTGTGCAAAAATAGACGCCATCACGTCAACTGCAAATAAAGGTTGTTTTATATGTGGCAACGTAAATCCTGTAAAATTGGCGCTATTATAAAAAAAAAATAATAATGTGAGTTGCCTTTTTTTTCTCACTTACTATTTTACATTTAATTTGATTTTAAAACAATAATTTAAAACAGAGATACAAATTATATTTAATATTAATAATAATGAAACAATTTATTTAACAAGTAGAATATGTAATATGACAATTTAACACGACACAATACGTATATATTTTACTAATTGTGATATGGCAGAGCCAAATCACAAATACAATTTTTAATTAATATTCTCAATGTTTTTCGGACGCACTCGATGGTGGCCGGACAAGAAGTGCAGTTTATAATTTTCTAGTTTTTCTACGTCGTCTCTACGACACGCAGGCACACATTTCCACTCATACATACATCACTCAATAAATACAACAATTATACTGGTGTCACGGAGGCACCAATACATACATATATACATTTTATATTTACAATATGGGTGTATCTGTTTTTACACGCTACAATAATAATTTAAGTTCACTTTGAGGTCGCCACCGGTCAAAGTACTCGCGTCCGATATTGGCCAAAAATATACCGAGTACCGGTATATCGGGGGAAAAAAATACCGAATAGTTGGGTACTCGGTATACCGAGTAGATACTCGTGTCTCCGGTATATCGCTCAATATCGAAGACCACTAATTCCACCTGTAATTAATATACCTTTACTCTTTATTAAATATCAATGATATAATTGTTGTTGTTACATTATTGCATTATTTTCCTAATCATAATCACAATAGGTTATGGGCCCAGGACACAATCCAAACGGATTAGTAAAATTGGAGCAATAAAATTTTTTAATAAAAGTGAGTAAAACGTGGTATCGTGGAAAGTTCCAGAAGCGTCATATTGAAAAGAACACGTAGCAAAAAGTTTTATAAACATTTCTATAAAACGTTTTTATAAAAATTTTTATACAAATTTTTATACAAATTCTTATATAGATTTGGCGCTTTTTTTTATAGAATAAATTCTATAAAATTTGTGGTTGATTTTTATAGAATGAATTTATCAATTTTTTATAGGATTTGGTTTATAGGATTATTTTTATAAAAAAAATGATTTGTATATATATCATAATCATAATAATACGTTCTATAAAAAATATTCTTCTATAGAATTTGAATGATTTTTATAAAATATCCGAAACAGGAATGTTTTATAAAATTTTCCTATAGAATATTTTTATAGAAATATTATAAAAACTCTATAGAATAGTCCTGTATAGATTTTATTATATATATGTATAATATTGTATATAATTGATTTATTTCATTTATTTATTGCTGTAACGAGTCTTTTATTTATTGTAATAATATTCATGTTTTAAAACAAAGATATAAACCAAGCAATTAAACATGATGCAACTTAATCCATTGACAAACAGTTACAGTCACTTCTGAATCATCAGAGACTATCTCATTATTAAACTCGACTAGAACACTTTCTTTTTTAATTAACAATAAAATATAATAATAACAATAATCAAACTATCTTCATAATATGTCATTTATATATAATCACAGCTCAACGACCACGCCATTTATGAACGACTATGCGCTTTGCTTTCTGGCAGTTGACTGAGCCGACCTGAGTTTCCGTTGGCTTGCCACCCGTATTCACGGGACTATATGGTCTAACGGAAACTCAGTCGACTGCCAGAAAGCAAAGCGCATAGTCGTTCATAAATGGCGTGGTCGTTGATGCTTGATTATTCAAAGTTTTACATATTATGAAGATAGTTTGCTTTATTGTTATTGCGTATGATTGAAAATATTTATTGAAATAGATAATATATAATTAAAAAAAAAAAAGTGTTCTAGTCAAGTTTAATAATGAGATAGACCCTGATGATTCAGAAGTGACTGTAACTGTTTGTCAATGGATTAAGTTGCATCATGTTTAATTGGCTTGGTTTATATCTTTGTTTAAAAAATGAATATTATTGTACAATAAATGAAAAGACTCGTTACAGCAATAAATAAATCAATTATATACAATGTTATACATATATAATAAAATCTATACAGGACTATTCTATAGAGTTTTTTATAATATTTCTATAAAACTATTCTATAGAAAAATTTTATAAAACATTCCGTTCGATATTTTATAAAAATCGTTCAAAATTCTATAGAAGAATATTTTTATAGAACAGCGTATTATTATGATTATGATATATACAAATCATTTTTTTTATAAAAATAATCCTATAAACCAAATCCTATAAAAAATTGATAAATTCATTCTATAAAAATCAACCACAAATTTTATAGAATTTATTCTATAAAAAAAAGCGCCAAATCTATATAAGAATTTGTATAAAAATTTGTATAAAAATTTTTATAAAAACGTTTTATAGAAATGTTTATAAAACTTTTTGCTACGTGTTATTTTTCATATTTTTACATCGTTATAACCCATAAATTAAAAAAAAAAAAATTAATTCCACTCTGCAACAAACCACTTTTTAAAACAAAGTATCACTCACCTCACTCATTTTCATCACATCAAGTTGCTGCCGTGGTCGTGAGGATAGCGTGCTGGACTTTCACTTTGAACATTCACCGTTCAAATCTCACTATAAACACTTTTTTTTATTTTTCCAAAGAAAAAAAACATGGCGGCGCGTCTTATGCCTTTCACTTCCTTCTCCCTCAACCACCCTCACACAAAAAAAAAAAATGATGCCGCGTCTTCTGCCTTTCACTACCTTCTCCCTCAACCACCCTCACACAAAAAAAAAAATGATGCCGCGTCTTCTGCCTTTCACTACCTTCTCCCTCAACCACCCTCACACAAAAAAAAATGATACCACGTCTTCTGCCTTTCACTACCTTCTCCCTCAACCACCCTCACACACCACCCACCCACCCATGAATATTAAGTGTGCCAGAACTCTTATAACTCCTCTACTGCCGCGACAGTTTTCATGTAAACTACGAATAGAGATATAATTAAGCATTTTCATTTGACCACAACAATTGTTTATTTAATTATTGAAAAAATTCGATTTTTATTTTCCAATATTTATTTCATATCATATAACTGTAATAAAAAAATAATTATTCATGTTCTAAAGACGTTTACAGAACAATCAATTTAAAATATTTTTTAAATTATTTTTTGTCGATTTTAGAAAATATATAAAAACGAAAAAGAAATGAATAAAACAGTCAAATTGACACACGGTTACATATACTGCATTTTAAAAAAATATATATTAAAATATATTTAAATCCATGTGCAGTATTTTTGAGAAAAGAAAAAAAAAATAATGTCTGATAGACACTTAATCTTGAATTCAGATAACACTGGACATAAAAAATTTATCCCGAAAGACCAATTAAAGTAAGTGTTCTAAATACTTAAAAAATTTTTAGTAACGAATTCGTTCTATTGAAAATTGAAAATTTTCAAAACTCCGGCGAAAGCCCGTGTGGTTTATCTCGATTATTCCAAATTCATTACATTTTTTTTTTTTTTTTTTATTTACCCTGACGTGCGCTGTCAAATTATGTACACAAATCAAAATACAGATAAAACAAATTTGAGGTTATACTTCATGTAGGTATTGATATCAATGATTCTATTAGATTTGTTCAAGAAATAAATCAATACAAATATTAAAAAAATAAATCGTTCAATTTACTTTTTTTTTAACTGAACAAATTTTTTTTTTCAAATCATTTTGTTTAATACTTTTATTTATAAAAATTTTTCCGTGGCAATTTTTTTTTTTTTTTTAATAACGTGATAATTTAAATAACTATTTTATCGATCAAGCAAATTATAACCACAGCAAAGAAACTTTCACGCATGCGCGCATCCCTTTTTTGTCAAAAAACAGTGTTAAAATTTAAATTGTTAGTTGTTTATACCTTCAATAACTTTTGAACAAATAAACATAAAAAAAATTTGTAAAGCCCAAAAAATTCCTGATTAAATTTCTGAGAGCCACACTCTCTTCTAAAAAATCGTTAAAAGCAATCCTTCATGTCTATTTTTTTATTAGAACATACCAGACACTACTTATTATTATAAACAATTGTTGATAACTAATTAACGCGAGCTCGGAGCGTTTTTTATCAAGACAGTGTGGCTCTCGGTATTTAAAAGCCCAACAATTTGAGACCAAATGGAAGTACATAAGTTAATTTTTGAAGAAGTTATGCGAGGTATAAAAAAACGTAATTTTTGTTTTTTTGTTAATTAACAAATTTCTAACAATAAAAAAAAAAAAACTACCTCTTAATTATATAGATTTTGCAATTTTAAATGTCTAGGCAAAAAATTGCATCCACGATTTGTTTTTAGTTTTCTTAATATTTTGATTTTAAAATTTTTGCAAAAACATTTTTTGTTGATAACTAATTTATTAACAATGGAAATATTTTTTTTTCTATTCTTGGTTGTAGTATTTCTTCTAGGCTTCAATTTGATTCTAATACGAACATCCTATCTATATTATCTCAGAAGATATGAACATTTTTCTAAATTCATATAGTGAAAACAATACTAGTAGGCTTCCGCCTACGTAAAAAAAAAAAAAACAATTCCATTGGAACTTTATTGCCTGCACAAAGTTTTCTTTAGTTAAGTGTCAATAAAACTTATTTAGAAAAAAAAATTGTTAATAAAAAAAAACAAAACGACACAAAATTAAATTAATTAGTATTATTAATTAACCGAATTGACTAAATCATTGGAATAAAATAATTGAACGAAAAAAAATAAAAATAAAAATGTTATGTAAATGTAAATATAATAATAGAAAGTACTGTCTATAATCAAAATCGTCATAAGTTATGAGTATAAGCAATAGTTAATAATTTATTAAGTCATTAAACTTATAGATAAATTAAAATAATTAATTTATTAATGCGGCACGTGCACATACATAATATAATTAATAATTATACACTGATATACATTGTGGGAATAATAGTAATAATAGTCTAATTAATGTTTAAAATTATATGTATATGTATATATTAATAATTTGCGTACTTTATCTTTAAATATAATAAGATATAACATGTATTATTATGTAGACAACGTTGTTGACTATATCCAACTTATCCTTTTTTTTTCAATTTATTTTGAATCAATATTACTTTGTAATAATTTTTTAAGAATATTTTCATTTACTCGATTCAATTCCATTTTATTAAACAAAAAATAACGCATTCATATATTTTTTATATGTCAGATATTATAATACCAGTGACACTTTCGTCATCAAATAGGTAATCAATAATATGTAATCAATATTTTGAAACAATATTATGTCGAAAAAAACAATTAATTTTTTTGAAATAATTGTTAAAACAATTTGAAGTTATTTGGGAAATTTTCAAAAGCTTCAAATTCTTGCCAGATTAAGACAAAGAAATAATGATTTTCATGGAATTCTTTGTTATCAATAAAGCCAAGATGTTTGCCCAATTTTTGATAGCGAGTGAATAACGATGGAAGTCTAGGGAAAAAATTTTAAAAAATAAAATTATACTGTATTTTGTTTTTTCTGAAATTCAGTAGAAAAACTAGTGACATTTTTTTTATTGAATTCTCTAACAGTTTGTTTCCAATGAAGGAGTTGATTGAAATTTTTAATATTGAAACCACTTTGTTCTTATATTTTTTCGTATTTTTAGTTTTACATAAAGTTAGTTTTTTTACATTCTTGCTGAACAATTATTTTTTAATATTTATGTATCACATAACCGTAATCGAAAAATAATGAACATTTTGATATAGTTAAATTATTTGAATTTTTTCATAAAAAACAACGCTATATTTATCATTTTTTAAATTTATTAATAATTTTATTTTAAGATTCACTGTTGCTGAAATTATTGAGAAAAATATTTTAAATACGACAGACAATGATGATGATAATGCTTGATCAACGATGTTTAACAAACCAAAACAACTTGATAATGATTGATCTAGCCAGTATTCTAACATCATTAGCTTCAAATTTGTTTTCGTTTGCCTTTGTCCTCACTTGAACTTGCCATGTATTTTTATCTTTATCATCTTCATGTTTTACTCAAATAGAAATGAATTTTAAAATTTCAATTTTTTTTAGTGGAAATATCAGTGGCCCTTTTCTTATTGAAATTACTAACAATGCGTTTCCAATTGTTAAGTTGACAAATGTTTTCAAGATTATTACAACCACTTTGTTTTCTTAACATTTCCAAACTCCAATGTGGATTTTCATTTGCAAGATTAACAACTTTAACTTTTATTTCATGGGGGACGTAACTCTTGAATATGAAAATGATTTTTTTTTTTTGCAAATTGCAATTAATTTTCAGATGATTAGATTTACCAGTAATTTCGTGCTTTATTTTTAAAATTCTTAACCAGCTATCATATGCTGAAAATTTTTCAGGTTGAAATATTTTTTTGGCTTTAAGTCCCCATGTTTTAATTTTTTTTATTAGTAATTACTTCTCCTTTTTTTTGGTTTTCAATGCACTTATTTATAACTCAGTTATTTACGCATTTCATTCGTTCACGGGGAGATCCTCCTTGTTTAATCTGTTTTTTCCACACTTCAAGTTCACGGCGGCCATTAATATTTTTACATCCACTATTTTTTTTTAACATATTTAATGACCAAGTTGGATTTTCTATTGCCAATTTAACTACACGTGCTCTTTCTTTAAAAGAAATTTCATCACCTACTTTAATTTTATTTTCAAATTTTTCATTTTGTTTTAGGTTATTATCATCATCACCATCGTCAAGATCACCATCATCAACATCAATATCATTAACATCAACATCAATATCATTAACATCAACATCAATATCATTATCATCAAGGTCATTTTCGACTGCGGTAGAGCTTAGTTCATCATCTTCTCCTGTACAAAAACTATATTTTTTAGGAGCAAGTGATCCAGTACGAATTCTTGTGTTTTTTTGATGTACAACGTTTTTAAAGACTTTATTCGAGCAACTTTGATGATTATTATCTTTAAAAAAATTGTAAATTTTAATTGACTTCATTACTAGTTCAATTGAGTGATTGTCCGAGTTGTGTGTTTGATCAACATCAATTGAATCATCTGTAACTGGCAACATTTCATCTTTAATAGTTATACTTTCTTCTAAAAATAATTTTTCTTCCTTTTCAATTAAATCAACCATATGTAATTTGTCAATTGAGTTTTCATTTGTGAAAGTAATTTGTATGTTTTCAGCATTATTTGAATCATCATAGTTATTTTTATTGTTATCTGAAAAATAAAATAAATTGAATCAAGATACATCTTTATCTTTATTAATATAAAATGAATTAGAAATTTCATTAACCTTTCTTCCCAGTCCAATTAATTGATCTATCGAGCTATTTATTTTATCAACATCAATTGAATCATCTGTAACTGGCAACATTTCATCTTTAATAGTTATGATTTCTTCTGTAAATAATTCTTCTTCCTTTTCAATAAAATCAATAATATGTAATTTATCAATTGAGTTTTCATTTGAAGAAGCGATTGTTATATTCTTAGCATTATTTGAATCATCACAGTTATTCTTTTTGTTATCTAAAAATAAAATAAATTAAATCAAGACACAATTTAATAAAAATCCTAACATCATTTAAAACATACCTGATTTAAACCTCTTCTTGTAATAAATTTTATCAACTGGTATTCTTTCTTTTTTTGATGACACTTCGTCCTGACGGTTGTTGATGTCAATGCTCACTTTGTCAGCTTGTTTTTGTTGTTGTTGATTCAATTGATCATAAGTATCATCATAACCTAAGTCACGAGTGGCTTCTGCTGTTACAATTTTTATTGATTCAACTTTTGATTTTCCAATGACAGCTTTGTGTTTATTGGATATTATAATTTTCTTCATAAATATCACCATGGCCTCATACATGTCATGACCGTAATCTAATGACAACGTTGAAAATATATCGATCTCACCTTCACTGAGATAATATTCTGTTCTTTTCAACAGTTCCCAACAAATATTAAATGAGTCAGTAAACAATTGTTGATCAGTTTTCTCAAGTTGATTTTTATCGAATTGTGCCATTTTATCAATAAACTTGCTCTCTTACGTAAAGTCGTTTCTGATTTTTTGCAATGTTTATGTTTATGCCATACAACATAATACCACACACATGGCACTGCATGGCACTGATAAATATGTAAGGAGAGAAACCGGCAAGAGGGCTGAGAGTGGCGCGACAGTTTTCATGGAAACCATAAATCGAGATATAATTAGGCATTTTACTTTGACTACACAACTGTATATTTAATTATTAAAAAAATTAGAGTATTGTTTTTCATATTTTCATTTTCACACGAAATAAGTTTTTTACTTTTTTGTAGACTATTATTTTTCAATATTTATGCCACATGCCCACATCACATAACTGTAATAAAAAAATAATTAACATTTTGATAGAGTCAAATTACTTCAATTTTTTTCATAAGAAACAGATATAAGTATTTATCATTTCTCAAATTTAATAATAATTTTGTTTCTTCCATTTACTGTTGCTGAAATTATTGATTAAATTATTTCAAAGACTGAAGACACGACAACGATGACAGTAATGATAATAATGATAATTAAAAAAATCGTAAATGTCAAACACCACCATACTTTGATTAAAAATAATATCCAAGTTGTTAATTATTTTAATTGTTATTATATTTTCAAACATTTTATATATTTTGTTTTAATTAAATGTGTTGTAATAATTAATACGAGTATAATAATTAATGTAAATAGAAGAATATACCTATATGAAAATGAAATATTCAAGACGAATGTTTAAATTTATTAATAATCATTACTTAAACTAGAATTTGTTACTTTTGTTGTAATAAAATCCTATAATTGCTCAACGATCATTATCGACCAGTAAAAATAATTAGTGAGTAATTATATTTCGAACATTGTCAGCTATTCAATCTGCCCTCGTCCGCCTCTGTCATCTCTTGTATTTTTATCTTTATCTTTATATTTGACCGATGTAGAATTAAATTTTTCCAGGAACAGTTGATCTAGTGGAAAAACTAATGGTCTTTTTGCTATTAAAATCTCTAACAATTTGTTTCTAATGACAAAATTGACCGATGTTTTCAAAATTATGAAAAAAAATATCTAAGACAATTGTTTTGAAAAATTATATGAATTTTTCAAATGAAATGAAATAAATTGACATGTATTTTATTTATAAAATAAATAAAAATGTCCAAGAAAAAGCAGTAGCTAAGAAAAGAATGTAGCTAAGGAATTGAGGTTGCTATAAAATTATATTTTATGCAACATTATTTCCTTAAAACATAATTCTTGGGCAACCTCAATTCTTTAGCTACATTTTTTTCGTAGCTACTGTTTTTCCTTAGAAATTTTTTTTTTTTTTAAATAAAATTACATGTACATAATTTTTTTGAAGTGAAACTTCTTTACGGAGGGTAGCAAAAAAATTCGAGGCCCTTCTAGCGTTACGCGCTCGCGTTTACTCTCTGTCACGCGCTCGCGTTTACTCTCTGTCACGCGCTCGCGTTTACTCTCTGTCACACGCTCTCCTATACTCTCTGTCACGTATACTCTCTCTGGTATACTCTCTCTGGTATACGCTCGGCCACAAGCGGATAAACTCCTCGAAGCTGCTATGTGCGTATGCGTGTGCGACTTTTTTTTTTTATTTCAATATTATTAAACTGTTCAACTGAGTTTAATACTTAAATAATTGATTTTTAAAATAATTCATTTAAACGTAGTACGCAATAGTTATCTCGCGGGTTTAAAAAATCATTGTTATAATAACAATAAAATTATTATAAATATATATAAATGATGATAATTATAACAACAATAATTTTGATAATATTACCAATTATTCACAATAGTATTGATATTAATAATAATATTTTGAATATAAATACTAATAATTATCAATATTTATATATGAATGTTATTGTCAATGTTATTATTTATATTATTAATATCACTGATATTATTATAAATCGATAATATTATTGTTATTATTACTAATATTATATTGATATTATTATCATCGATGATATTTTTGAAATTATTATTTTATTTATACTATGGTTATATATGAATAATATTATTATAAATAATAATAACTCCAATAATATTATGATTAACAATAATATCGATGGTATCAATTATATTGTCGCATTAAAGAATGAAGTGCCAAAAACGTCAATTTTAAAGGAAAAAGGGCGTAAGTGCAAATTTATAAATTTTCGGGTTATTCATCTAATTTTAATACTTAAAAAAAAAGGGAAAATAGGCGTAACAACTTTTGATAAAGGATAAAGGGCGTATGTCCAAGGATTTACGCCTTTTTTCCCGTTATCAAAATAATTTTTGATAAAAGATGAAAGGCATATTTTCAATTTTATTTGAAATTTATTTAATGGCAGGATTTTTTAAATTATTGATTGTTTACTGATAATTATACATAATTTATTATCAATACGAAAAACATAAAAATAATTACAAATCTTCATCTTTTATTAAAAATGATTTTGAGAATGGAAAAAAGGCGTAATAGTCCCTGAACATACGCACTTTTTTTTTTTTCTTTAAGCCTTAAAATTAGATGCAAAGCCCGAAAATTTATAAATTCGCACTCACGCCCTTTTTCTTTTAGAAAAAAAAAATTCCTAAAAATGGCACTTACGCCCTTCTTCCATTAATGTGACGATATAAATAATAAAATTTATAATAATAATATTCGAAATATAAATACTAATAACTATTATTAACTAATAATATTTATATTCGAATATTATTGTCAGGATTAATATTATTATTATTATTATTATTATTATTATTATTAATATTCAGCGTGACATAAAACTACTCTGAAAGAAGTTTCACTTCCCCCGCGCGTACTCGCAACACGCTAATTTTTTTTTTTTTTTAATATAGTAAATCAATAAAATAAAAATAAATAGAACAAATTCATAGGAATTTTTTTTAAATGCCTAAGTTTTATTTTCAATGAAAGGTACATGACATTTATCAAAAATATTCTGATTCGATTGAAAATATTTATGTATAAGTAACAAATTAAACTCAGTCACCTCAAAGCTTTGACTTGTTTGATAAATAAAGTTTTTTTTTTTTTTTTAATAATAGTTGGCTTTGCAATAATTATATTTTTCAAAAACAACGACTTACTCGGGAATCAAATCGATATCAATATGATTTCATTGACATCGTAAAGTATTAAGTGATATTCAAGATAGATTTTAAAACCATGAATCGGAGTCGCATGATCTTAGCTTCCAAGTTAAACATGCTTGTTCATCATCTTCGAAAAGTTCGCAGGTTAGTAAAAGTCGGACAGCTCTGTAAGATAAAAATAATATTATTATTAACTTATATTTTATGTTAACATTTACTGGAAATATAAATAAATACTTGAAACTCAAAGGAACCAAGTATTTTTCGCTTAACAAAACAACTTACAGTTTATCACCATTATGTGTTTCGAATACAAATATGCCACTATCAATTATTACATCACATATTCTCATTTCTTCAGTAAATTCATCGCGACATTTTACATGAGTAGGAATTTTATTTTGTGTGTTTTTATCCAATTTATGGTCACATTCAAAATGCACCATCACCATCACCATCCACCAGCGATAGAGTTTTTTGCGACGCAAAATAAGATCCCGTTACGAATTCTCGGTTACATGTCGAAAAAAATTTTCCAAAAAAAACTCGAAAAAAACCGCGACAAGAAAAATCATGACAGAAAAAATTTAAAAAAAAAATTACGTCATAATAAATTTTTTTTTTTCTAAATAATAAATTTAATATTTCATATAAATTATTTTTCTCATATGTATAGCTGTGATTGTAGCCAAACAATCAATATCTGCATTATTTTTCTTAGCTAGATTTTTTACTCAGCTGTAATTGTAGCCAAACAATTACTATCAATCTTATTTAACCATCCAAATCTTTGACTCAGTCACTAGATATTTTTTGTCTAAATTTTTTTTTTTTTTACTTTTTGTTGTGATTTTTTTTATCATGATTTTTTTCATCGTGATTTTTTTTATCAAAATTTGTTTTGTCGTGATTTTTTTTGTCAATTTTTTTTTTGAAAATTTTTTTTGTCGTGAAATCGAATTCTCTATTTCAATTTTACGTTGAGTTATTCATTGCCTAATTTTTCTGAATTGTTGAAAAATTGATTAAAAATAATATAACTCTCAGGATACTGAAGATAGAAACATTGTATTAGGCTCAATTAAAAGTTCTTAAAAATCTTTAAAAGCTCTGTTGTAGGAAATGTGGGTTTTTTTTTGGCCTTAAATGGTTTTTGAAAAAAAAAATTAAATATGTGATTATTTTTTTTTTTGTTTTATAGTTTTTTTTTTTTTTGTTCAAAAACTATTGAAGATAGAGGAAAAAACCGACAATGCGGGCGATAGAGTTTTTTGAGACGCAAAAAATGAGCCTAATACGAAGTCTTTATTCTCATTTTTGGTCAAGTTATTCGATTTCTAATTTTTTTAAATTTGTTTAAAACCGTTATAACTTCCGGGATAATGGAGATAGAGACATCAAACTAGGCTTAAATGAAAGGCCTCACGAAGCTTCATTATGGGATATTTGGCTTTTTTTTTCGGCCTTGAATAGTTTTTGAGAAAAAAAATTAAATATGTGATTATTTTTTTTTTTTTTCATAGTTTTTTTTTTTTCGTTCAAAAACTATTGAAGATAGAGGAAAAAACCGACAATGCGGGCGATAGAGTTTTTTGAGACGCAAACAATAAGCCTAATACGAAGTCTGTATTTTCATTTTTGGTCAAGTTATTCGATTTCTAATTTTTTCAAATTTGTTTAAAACCGTTATAACTTTCGGAATAATGAAGATAGAGACATCAAACTAGGCTTAAATGAAAGGCCTCATGAAGCTCTATCATGGCATATTTGGCTTTTTTTTCGGTCTTGATTAGTTTCTGAGAAATAAAATTAAATAAGGTCACTGTCCGGGTTTCGGGACGCTTAAGGAAAATTTTTGTCTAAAACGGCTTATAAAACTACCAAAAAAATACATTTCTATATATTTTTTTTTTTTTTTCATTAAAATAGTCTTTGAAGTTATTAAAAAAAAATATAAGTAGTAAATAAACATAATGGTTTTTTTATAATGATTTGTTTATGATTTTATAATGATTTTTGCCCAATGGCCGAGTTACGGGACATTTGAAAATCTGGTGCCGGAGTTTCGGACCGTGTAAGTACGAGTTACGGGACGCTTATAAATAAATTGGTCGTACAGGGAAAAATAATTGTAAATAAATACTTATAAAGTGTTTAAATGTTTTAGTAATCATTTTCCTTTATTTAAATATAAATTTTAATAATATAAATAAAATAAGAAGGCTCTGAAACAGTCATCTATAAACGCGTATTATGTTTTTTTTTTTTTGTTCTTTTTTTTCAAGTTTATCATGTATTTTTTTTAATGCAATTGTTATTGTTTTATTTGTGTAATCACGTTTTTTATTTTTAATTCTCATATTAAATATTTAATTTTTATTCGGAAAAGTAAAAAAAAAATTAAATAAATAAATTCAACAATTTTAGGTTAAACATGGTGAAGATAGGAAATCCGTGATCGGGCCAAGCATTGATTTTCGAGACCCAATTACGGATTCCAGTATTATTAAATAAATAATTAATAAAAAAAGAATTATTTATTAAAAAATGAAAGAAAATTAAATTTCAAACAGATTATGTCTCATATGTATTTTTTTTTATACTTACATAATATCATATCTTAACAAACAAAATAACATATATTCTTAACGTTTAAAACCGTTATAACTTTCGGAATAATGAATATAGAGACATCAAACTAGGCTTAAATGAAAGGCCTCATGAAGCTCTATCATGGCATATTTGGCTTTTTTTTCGGCCTTGATTAGTTTCTGAGAAATAAAATTAAATATGTGATTATTTTTTTTTTTTTCATAGTTTTTTTTTTTTTCGTTCAAAAACTATTGAAGATAGAGGAAAAAACCGACAATGCGGGCGATAGAGTTTTTTGAGACGCAAAAAAAAAGCCTAATACGAAGTTTCTATTTTCATTTTTGGTCAAGTTATTCGATTTCTAATTTTTTCAAATTTGTTTAAAACCGTTATAACTTTCGGAATAATGAAGATAGAGACATCAAACTAGGCTCAAATGAAAGGCCTCATGAAGCTCTATTATGGCATATTTGGCTTTTTTTTCGGCCTTGATTAGTTTCTGAGAAATAAAATTAAATATGTGATTATTTATTTTTTTTTTCATAGTTTTTTTTTTTTCGTTCACAAACTATTGAAGATAGAGGAAAAAACCGGCAATGCGGGCGATAGAGTTTTCGAAGACGCATCATTTAAGCTTAATACGATGATTTTCCTTCAATTTTTTCGTAAGTTATGAACGTTTTTTTTTTTTCGTTATAAAATACAATACTCCGGCTGAGCCTATGGCTCCTAGCCTCCGTAAAAACATTTATCAAATGAATATAAATCTATTTATAAAATTACTATTTATTAAATATTTATACATTTTTATAAATGTATTGACTTTTTTTTTCTAAATCTAGTAAATCAACAAAATAAAAATAAATAGAAAAAATTTATAGGAATTTTTCTTAAATGCATAAGTTTTATTTTCAATAAAAGGTACATGATTTTTATCATACTCACATCAAGGCTTTGACTTGTTTGATAAATCGAGTTTTATTTATTAATAATAATTTTTTGCTTGTTAAAAATAACTTACTCGGGAATCAAATTGATATAAATATGATTGTATCTAGTGATATTCAAAAAAGACTTCCCAGCCATGAATATCGCGTAATCTTTGCGTCCACTTAAGATATGCTTGTTTACCATCTTCAAAAACTTCGCAGGTCAGAATTCGTCGGGCAGCTCTGTAAGATAAAAATAATATTATTGTTAATATATATTTTATATAAACAATTTATTGGAAATATAAATAAATACACTGAGAAAAAAAAATAACAATTTTTACAACTAAAATCAAATAAAAATTACTGTGCTGCGTAGTAAAGGCCGGGTATTTTGTAAGTTTAACATATATTACAATGGGAACAATAATTTTTACCCTTCGTGCCATTTAATTTTGTATTTGGTTGACAAAATTACCATGCCAAGCACAGTAATTTTAACTATACATATACACTAAAAAATATAGTGTCGATAAGTAAAGTTTGATGTATTACCAACAATTTTTATTATTTGAATTAATAAAAATTCCAAATATATTATCTTTTTTTAAATATTGCTTAAAAAATAAATGAAAGGGTAATAATTAAATAATGATACTCAAAATAAAATTTTTATTTAATGTATTTTTTTTTATATCCAATTTTTAACAATAAATTCTGTATTTGGTGTTTGTGTTATATATGTTAACTTATAATTATATATTTTATTCAAATCTAAATGTTTCACGACAAAATTTTTCTTATTAACTTCATAATGCTCGGTGTGTTCATTTGAAAATACGGCTAATAATTTTTTTGTTATAAAATAATATTGTGTGGATGTTTCCATTAAAATATTGTTTATAATATAAAAATTGAGATCATCCTCACTGCTATCAAATTCACGATAAACAAATGAAAACTGCACACAAATTATGTTCACACTTCCATTTCACTAGTGATATCTATAAATAATTAGCGAGTAAATGTACTTAAATTAAGTCGTAGATTTTTCTTAGATAACTGCACTTTTTTATTCACTTGAATTAATTAATATCAATATTATGTATAATTACGGAGGCACATTAGACCTTTGGACGTACAAATACCTAAATGTGCGTCTCACAATAACAAAAATAACAAAAGCCTGACACGATAATTATCGAACAGCGCCGAAGATTACCGAGGGTTGAATTTTACCATGCTGCAGAGTAATGTTTAGTGTTCAGCACAATAAAAATTATCCAAAGCTCAGTATTTTATTTGAATAAAACTGTAATAATTGTATTAAGCTTATCAATATTTGTTATACCAATAAATACTACCCTGGCATATCCCAATTTTTACTATGCTGCAAAGTAATTTATATAATCTAAACAATAATTTTTATATATCAGAACATGAAAAAACCCCAAAATCAAGTTTTACCCGACGATTACCCTGCTAGCATAGTAAAAATTGTTATTTTTTTTTCTCAGTGTACTTGAAACTCAAATGAGCCAAATATTTTTCACTTAACAAAACAACTTACATTTCATCACCATTATGTGTTTTACATACAACTATGCCACTATCAATTATTACATCACATAATTTCATTTCTTCAGTTATTTCATGGCAAGATTTTATTTTAGTAGCAATTTCGTTTTGTGTGTTTTCATCTACTTTTTTGTCACATTCAAGATGCACCATCTGTGTGAAATAATAACTGTAAAATATAAATAATATCATTAATGATGTATGCTTATTATCAACAATTTATTAAAGATATTAATAAATAATCAAAACTCATGCTTCACTTACGCTTTTTCACTTTTGTCTTTCTGTATTTTTACTCTAGTATTACATGATGAACTAAATTTGCCAATTACTGGAATTATCTCGTTTTCATGTGGCAAATTGAAATCCATCTCTTCCAAATTCCACCTGTAAAATATGAAAAGTATTATTAATGAATAATGATAAATATTTTTTATTAGCTGTTTGTGAATGATTAATAATTAATATATTAATTCATAATAAATATATCCATTGAATAATACGGAAAAGGAAAAGAAATATTTTAATAATACTACTGATTAATAATCAACTTACTTTAGTTTACTCTCCGGTTTTTTTAAGGTCGTCTTACTACCTAGAAATGAGTAACGTAGTCTTGATAGTAATGTTTCAGACAATTTTTTGACTTCAAGGCCCACTGTGTTATGGAATGTAAATCTGTAAATTTTTTTAAGGTAAGTTTTTTTTTCACTGATTGATTTGAAAACATTAATGTTGATAATTAACTAATTATTAATTTCAATAAAAATTTGGTACACAAAATTATTGATTAATATTCAACTTACGTTGTATCACCGTCTTCTGTTTTTAATGTTAATTTACCATTATCAAGTAATCCATCAAGTTTCCCAACTTTTATTGGTATTGGTTTTCCTTTTGAAAATGGTTCTAGTATGCTTGCATCCATTTCTTTGCTTCCCATGAAAATACGTGAGTTATCATTCATGAGACTGTAAAATAATAAATAATAATGAATAATGATGTTAATAAAATATATGAAATTAAGTAATTAATTTTGATAAAATATTGTCAATTGATTAAGAACTCACCGTATATTATCTTTTTGTGTTTTTATTTGTATTTTACCATCATCAAGTAACACACTAGATGTAACAATTGTTAATGGAAGTATAGAATACTTTAAAGTTCCTTTTTCAACTACAGTTATTACTTCATCTAATGCTGTTCTGAAAGCCTCTAAAATTCCGGGAACTTTTTTATAAGTCCAAATAATTGTTATTGGAATCATAAAAAAACATAAACTTATTAATGTAATTTTTGTCTTTTTCCAATATCCAGCTGATTTTTTTTGAGCTATATAAAAATAATAAATAATAAAAATTAAATTGAATTATTTTAATAAATATATCGTTAAATATGAAATATATAATATTTGATAAATTGTATTTATTTAAAATTAAATAGTATGAAAAATAATCAATTGGAAATTGAAAATTTCCAAAACTCCGGTGGGATGGCGCGTTTGGTTACATCGGTTTTGGTCCAATATTATTCACAATTATTATATATGCAACAATATGCAATATGTATAACAATTAAATAAATTAAATAATTAAATTCTTAACCCTACAATTATTTATGATAAAAAAGATAATGCTTTTATTGTCAATAAAAGTACCGCCATCTGTCATTCAGTTTTTACACTAATACGCTTTTGTAATTTGTATGGGGAAGACTAGGGAATTATAGAAAAATCACTAAAATTCCGTGCCGCTACCTGACGCTGAATTTCGACAACTATTAAAAAAATTAGCAAATAACCACTATCGCAATTGTTTAAATCTTTATTAATTAATTAACTAATGAATGAAAAGAGCTCGTACTACCGTCAAAAAATTCATTGAAACATTTTCTACAAGTTACATAGATAAAAATGGTCAAGAAATAACTCTTTTGTGGTTTATTTCATTGTATAAAGCACTTACTCGGTTTTTTTTTATAAACAATTGCTGATTATAAGTAAACTAATTGTTGAAAAAATTCCGAGTATAGCCTTGGTTGTAGATTTCGGCACGAATAATCCATTAAAACTAAGAAAAAACAAGTAAGATGATTTTTGAAAAAGTTGTGTAAGGTATAAAAAAAACAGATATTGGTTTTTGTTAAATAAATAAACGAATTTAACAAATAAAAATAAAATAGACCTTTAATAATGTCAATTTCGTTTCGTACTTTATTCTGTCAAATTTTCGCATCCATGATTTTTGCTTAGTTTTCTTAATATTTCGCTTTGAATATTTTTGGCAAATTTTCTTTTGTCATTTATAGTTTCATTATTCATTTTAAAAATTTTATTTTTATCAGAGGCTGTGGCTTTTACCAAAATCTTTCATTTAAGCCTAATATGAACAGTCTATCTCAATTATTAAGGAAACTATGAGCGGGATTCTTAAAAAGTGTACAGAAAGCAATACTAGGTGGGGTGCTTCGCGCCTATCCCACCTCCGTAAAAAACAGTAAAATTTTCATTAAGATTTGTAAATTATATAAATATAAATATTATATAAATATTAATAATATAATAATATTACTTATAATATTTTTTGTGCGAACATTATATGCATTGTAGTCAAACATACATAGCCCCCAATAAGTCCAGAAACTTGTATCATTCTGTGTTAATATAATTTGTTGTGTTACGTGACAGGTTTAATTTTATTTTTTTTATAATAAAATAAACAAGTCAGTAGACAATATTTTAAAGTCCTCTATTTAGTTATTCCCAACCGGGTAACAGGATTAGAGGTAAATGTGCGTAGTTTATTTTTAAAGATGTTAGAGGTGAATATCAAAAAGGTTTTTAAGGCGTTGTCAATCTGGATGGTCGACCTTGTAGATGGAAAATGTCTTGATGATAATCACTTGATAATAAAAATGGCGTAAATGTTAATTAATTTAACAACACAAATTAAAGTAAAACTATTTATTTATTGTATAAAATTACATGATTTAAAATATATGCCGAAAGAAAGGTAGATGTTACCTTTATAATTAGTTATTCACGAGAGCAATTGTTTCCGAAAATACGTAGGTTTTTATAGAACTCGTAACAATAATATTTTGTGGTAGGAATATCTTTTGACCAATAATTATAAACGGTTCTCATAATAATCAGCAATTAATTATTGCTGACTTTATTTAGCTTTGGTTCAACGGACTTAAAATATTGTATGTTTCAGCAAAATGAAAAGAAAAGAATTTATTAATTTACAATTTGACAAAATGTTGAAATATTAATTTATATTTGAAATATCGAATTACATTGTGAAAATCGTAATTGCAAAAGCGATGTGACGGCGTTTAATAATATTGAAGGTCTCAATCTGAGAACTTTAAATGTATGTTAGTTCCGTATTGGCCAACAGGTGGCGTAAGTTTTTCTCAAGCGCTTTGTACGCTTGAGACAATAACTGGCCGGCAAGTAAAATGAAAATTACGATCTAGCTCGCCTAGCTTTTGGCTACGACAAGAACGTTTTTTGATAGTCGCGTGGTGACACAGACAAACCAAGACCAAGACCAAGTACCAGATCCAAGTCGCGTGGTGACACAGACTATTCAAGACCCAGATCCAAGTCGCGTGGTGACACAGACTATCCAAGACCAAGACCAAGACCAAGACCAAGTACCAGATCCAAGTCGCGTGGTGACACAGACTATCCAAGACCAAGACCAAGACCAAGTACCAGATCCAAGTCGCGTGGTGACACAGACTATTCAAGACCCAGATCCAAGTCGCGTGGTGACACAGACTATCCAAGACCAAGACCAAGACCAAGTACCAGATCCAAGTCGCGTGGTGACACAGACTATTCAAGACCCAGATCCAAGTCGCGTGGTGACACAGACTATCTAAGACCAAGACCAAGACCAAGTACCGGATCCAAGTCGCGTGGTGACACAGGCTATCCTAGACCTAGTTGCGTGGATACACCAACATATCCAAGATCCAGATCCAGTCAACAAGTGACCAGAGAGTTCCAATAGTGGGTTTTACTAACTGTATACGTGTACTTGATAATTTGATAATTGAAACGTGTGTACCGACATTTAAAATTGCTAATAAACATCAACTCTTTCATTTTAAAAACTTGTACTCATCATTGATTTAACCAGTGAAGACCTTGGACCACCTACTTATACTGAGCCAAGCAATAATATAATAACTTTTTGTACGAACCTATCCATGATCCACAATTTCAAGAAAATATATTATCAAATAATTATATAAGTTCGTTACAGCGAGTACGTCACAGTTGATTAAATATATCTATTCGAATACTTTGATTAATATAATTTATTATCACCATCAAGAAATTTTAAATGTCCATGAAATTTATCAATTATTGAATTATTCAAAAACTCCTTTGGACATTCAATGAAATATTTTAAGGATTCAAGTATTTCAATATAGCTTTTTTCTTTGTCATATCATCAATCCAGTATGGATTAATAGTCATGTTTGAATATTGATTTTTAATATCCGAAATTATTTGTAAAACATCACCTCTAATACTGTTATCACCATAATTTTGATAATATAAAGCTCCCATTGCGATTGGAAGTTTTTTAATTATAGTACTAACACAATCTTCGGATTTTAATACATCTAATATGTCATATTTCGTTTGATAATGCTTCCAGGTAATGTATTTGATTGAATAATTTTTTCTGTTGAGTTTAATAGATATTTCAAATTATTCAGGTATTCAATATTATTAATTAATATTGATAGAGATAATTTATATATTCTTCGCAATCAAAATAATTATAATTATTTTTTAATTTATCAAGTGTCATTTTTACGTATTTAGTGTTGTGTTTTTATATTTATATCAAACAGTTTAAATATTCATAATTACATAGATATATTTTATATTAATAGATGCCAATGTTATAAAGAGCTTGGGGGTGCATTCCTTTAATAAAAATTTTTTTTTCGTTTTGCAATTTCGCCCTGTAATACCGGCCAAAATTTTATAGGAAAACGCTGTTTCTTGTAGTGGCAGTACTGGCACATGACATTATTTTTTTTGGCTCCCAATTATTAGATGAATAACTGTTCAATGTTTATATCAAACTGAAATAAATAAAAAATTGACTTGTTGTGATTGTTTGTCATTGTCACATAGGTCCCCGAGTGGAAATCTGGTCAGGCTAGCTTGATTTGGCTTCAATCTTGATCAATACTTGATCAATACTCAGGAAACCTGATCAAGTTTTGATCAAGATTTGATCAAGATGCTTGATTAAGGCCGTCTTGATCAAGATAGGATCAAGAAAACTTTAACTTGTCCGTGATACGGCCGTCTTGATGCAAACTTGATCAAGAAAACTTTAACTCCTCTTGACTAAGGCCGTCTTGATCAAGATAGGATCAAGAAAACTTTAACACGTCCGTTATAAGGCCATCTTGATCCAAACTTGATCAAGAAAACTTTAACTCTTCTTGACTAAGGCCGTCTTGATCAAGATAGGATCAAGAAAACTTTAACTTGTCCGTGATACGGCCGTCTTGATCCAAACTTGATCAAGAAAACTTAA
>NC_057788.1:18762964-18829018 GCF_014905175.1 Aphidius gifuensis | reverse complement strand
AAATTTTTGTGAAAATGGAATTAAGTTCCAAGCGTAGAAAAAGCTCATACACATAGAAAATCTTCGTATATTCTTGGGGCAGTAAAAGTTATACTATATGACGAAAAATTATAAATGCTTTAAAACCTATGAATATTGATTGTAACGATATTTGCTTTACTTTTTAAACGACTTTTATCATGCTGGAGTTGTCTACGATTCAAAATCCTATAATCAACGACGAAAACAGACTCTCTAGCTTGATAAAATACGAGAATAATAGTAAAATTTGTGCAGGATATATTGATATTTTTATAAAAATTATTTTTTCTACAAACAATCAATTATTAACTTTTGCAATAATCAATGAAGTTGATATTGTTTGTCCGTCAGTCAAAACGTCGTTACGAAGTGCTGAAATAAATAATATGTGTATAGGTGGTCTCAAATGGGCCACTCTTTGCCGTTGAAATAAATAAAATAAAGAATGTTTGTTTTAAAATAACAAATCCACAAGATCCGGAATTATTTTATATTATTGATCCAGTTAATAGTCTCGAGTTTGAACAATAAAACAAATTTTTATTGTTATGAAAATGATTGTTGTATCACGTACATTAATATTATATAAGTATATTGTTGTCTCAATTACATGTTGTATATTTGAATTTTATTTTTCTCAATAATAATGTAATAAATCAATTATTTGTTTATGCATTGGTTTAGTAATAAAATTGGAAAAAAAACAATATGCCTTTTCTTTAAAATAATCTACGAAAACATTACGAACACATGAAAAAAAGTTACATTCTTTATGAATTCATGAAGAATCCACTATGAATTAACAAGTTCATATTTGTTTCATTGACGGAATTTCATGGCGAACTCATAATGATTTCATGGTGAATTCTTTATGAATTCATCCGGACGCATATTTTTCTACACGGGTCGTTTTGCGAAATTAACTATCGCAGCAAGATAGCAGCAAGTCAGAATATGCGAGATTTGGGGACCCATTTACCTGCGAGGCAGCCGCGAGGCCATTACGTTGCGTTACCCGTTGAAAATTAAAAATTTTTAATACTCCGGCTAGGGCCATGGTTATCTTAATTTATCAGATATAATAAAATTATGGTTTTTGAATAATTTTATGGTTTATTGATAATAAAATTATTCAAAAATAAATTTGTATGTTTATTTTTTTTTTTCTCAAAAAATATTGGAGATATAGCAGAAAGAACTCACAATGCGGGCGATAGAGTTTTTTGAGACGCAAAATAAGAGCCGATTACGAAGTTTTTAATCAAATTCTACGTTGAGTTATTTATTGCCTAATTTTTCAAAATTGTTAGAAAATTGATTAAAAATGCTATAACTTTCAGGATACTAAAGATAGAAACATTGTATTATAGTCTCAATCGAAAGTTATTACTGCTGGCGAATGGCTAAGGAATCGGTGTGTTTTACCTGTTAATTTCCGAGCAATTAATGTACTCAAAAAAATTAACAGATCAGTCGCATATTTTCTTCAGCCATTGGTCGATAACTTTCAGTTCCAATCAAGAGATAACTATTCTTAATTTTGTCACAAGATAAAATAGAGCGCCATTTTTTTTATTTTTTCGGACCGCCATATTTGGAGTTATTTTCAACATGGAGACTTCTGTATTAGGCTTAAAAAAAGCGTCTTCAAAAGATCTAAAGCTTTTCAAAAAATTTTTGACTTCGTCTCGTTATTTTTTTAATAATCGTTTGAAGAATAATTTAACAGCATTTCGTCGAGTTTATCATTTGCTAATTTCATTCCTTCCCCTGGTGAAAATATTTCTTGGAATTTTTCCGAATTTCTCCGTGATTACCCGAATTTCTCCGCGGTTACCCGAATTTCTCAGCGATTACTCTGAATTTCTCCCAAACACCCATGCGGAGAAAATGGGTGGAAAAACTTTCTTCTCGTCGTTGATTTCGGAAGAATTTCAACAATAAATTATTTTTTCAACCGGTTCGAGAAATGGCGGACAAATCTCACCCTTTCTCCACCATTTGTTCAATTTTTTCCAACTTTTCAATTTTCAATTTTTCCAAACGAAAATGACTAATAATTAATTGCTACATAACGCAAACCATGATGATGTTTATTTTTTCGAAAAAGATGAAAATTCGAAGACACTTGTTTTCAAAAAAGTTGATATACCTGAGGTACTTGGTATACAAAACTCCCGTGATCTTTTCATCAAATTGATGGATGTGGGAAAATGAGTGGAAAAATTACCCCTTGTCGTTGATTTCGCATGAATTTCTTTGCGGTAAAATTTTCTTTTTACACGTTTCTGCGCGTTTCGAAAATTCGTAAAAAATTTCTCCGAGTAAAAGACACGCGGAGATAATTTTTCCGCGGTCGTTCGATTTTTTTACGTGTTTCTCCGCGTATTCTTATCGTGGAGGAATAATTCCGAACGTTTCTTCACCCAAGTCGATTCGGAGAAAATTTGTCAATTTGGGAGAAATTTGGAGTAATCGCGGAGATATTCGGAGTAATTGCGGAGTCATTGCTTAGAAAATCAGGAAAAATCGTGGAGAAATATTTTCACCAGGGTCATCTCTGATTTGTATTTCACGACTTACCAAATTGATTTTCACTTGAGCCTCGTTAATTGCGTTTCTTGCTTCCACAATTCTGTTGTGCTCAAAAGCCAAAAGGAACAAAATCCCCCGACCTGATCCCAATATGGCCATATACTTTGTGGCACTTTTGCTTTCCGCTGCTAGACTATAGAATGTGCCTAGCTCGATGTGAATTTCGAAAAAAATAAAGAATACTGATCTTACAAATTTCAAAAAGCCGAGATTCCTGCACCAAAATTTCATAACAAACTTTGCGGAGGCAACTATGGCATTGAAAAGAGAAAAACCCATTGTCATATAATCTTTTTCATTACTGCATAGTGATAAGATAGTGATAACGGCTGACGACAGCAACAAGTATTTTAGGTATTTTGTAAATAATTCGCATACGTCTCTGGGCCGTAGTCCGACACAACATTAATTGTCGATAAAAAAGATGTTGAAAGAAAATTCATGACAATCACATACCAGCAGACGAATCCTAAATCTATGGAAAATAAAAATATATATAAAATTATTAAACTGTATAAACCAAATTAAAATAATGAAAATACAAATACAAAACCTACTGTAAGAGTCGCTGCGATATTTATAAATAATTTGGAGAAACAAAGAAAAGGACATCATTACGCTACAACTGATGGCGGTCAATTTCTGTATTGATGCGTTTAAATTCAGAAAATTGATATAACAACAATAGCACGCGCACAGACAAGAACATATCAAGATTATAACTACGATCAGAAAATGATCGATTATGGCCCCTGGTAGAAATTCGCCTTCGTTTTGCGAGATTAACTATCGCAGCAAGATAGCAGCAAGTCAGAATATGCGAGATTTGGGGACCCATTTACCTGCGAGGCAGCCGCGAGGCCATTACGTTGCGTTACCCGTTGAAAATTAAAAATTTTTAATACTCCGGCTAGGGCCATGGTTATCTTAATTTATCAGATATAATGAAATTATGGTTTTTGAATAATTTTATGGTTTATTGATAATAAAATTATTCAAAAATAAATTTGTATGTTTATTTTTTTTTTTCTCAAAAAATATTGGAGATATAGCAGAAAGAACTCACAATGCGGGCGATAGAGTTTTTTGAGACGCAATATAAGAGCCGATTACGGAGTTTTTAATCAAATTCTACGTTGAGTTATTTATTGCCTAATTTTTCAAAATTGTTAGAAAATTGATTAAAAATGCTATAACTTTCAGGATACTAAAGATAGAAACATTGTATTATAGTCTCAATTGAAAGTTATTACTGCTGGCGAATGGCTAAGGAATCGGTGTGTTTTACCTGTTAATTTCCGAGCAATTAATGTACTCAAAAAAATTAACAGATCAGTCGCATATTTTTTTCAGCCATTGGTCGATAACTTTCAATTCCAATCAAGAGATAACTATTCTTAATTTTGTCACAAGATAAAATAGAGCGCCATTTTTTTTATTTTTTCGGACCGCCATATTTGGAGTTATTTTCAACATGGAGACTTCGTATTAGGCTTAAAAAAAGCGTCTTCAAAAGATCTAAAGCTTTTCAAAAAATTTTTGACTTCGTCTCGTTATTTTTTTAATAATCGTTTGAAGAATAATTTAACAGCATTTCGTCGAGTTTATCATTTGCTAATTTCATTCCTTCCCCTGGTGAAGATATTTCTTGGAATTTTTCCGAATTTCTCCGTGATTACTCCGAATTTCTCCGCGGTTACTCCGAATTTCTCAGCGATTACTCTGAATTTCTCCCAAATTGACCCATGCGGAGAAATGGGTGGAAAAACTTTCTTCTCGTCGTTGATTTCGGAAGAATTTCTCAACAATAAAATTATTTTTTCAACCGGTTCGAGAAATGGCGGACAAATCTCTCTACCCTTTCTCCACCATTTGTTCAATTTTTTTCCAACTTTTTCAATTTTCAATTTTTCCAAACGAAAATGACTAATAATTAATTGCTACATAACGCAAACCATGATGATGTTTATTTTTTTCGAAAAAAATGAAAATTCTAAGACACTTGTTTTCAAAAAAGTTGATATACCTGAGGTACTTGGTATACAAAACTCCCGTGATCTTTTCATCAAATTGATGGATGTGGGAAAATGAGTGGAAAAATTACCCCTTGTCGTTGATTTCGCATGAATTTCTTTGCGGTAAAATTTTCTTTTTACACGTTTCTGCGCGTTTCGAAAATTCGTAAAAAATTTCTCCGAGTAAAAGACACGCGGAGATAATTTTTCCGCGGTCGTTCGATTTTTTCACGTGTTTCTCCGCGTATTCTTATCGTGGAGGAATAATTCCGAACGTTTCTTCACCCAAGTCGATTCGGAGAAAATTTGTCAATTTGGGAGAAATTTGGAGTAATCGCGGAGATATTCGGAGTAATTGCGGAGTCATTGCTTAGAAAATCAGGAAAAATCGTGGAGAAATATTTTCACCAGGGTCATCTCTGATTTGTATATTACGACTTAACAAATTAATTTTCACTTGAGCCTCGTTCAGTGCGTTTCTTGCTTCCACAATTCTGTTGTGCTCGAAAGCCAGAAGGAACAAAATCCCCTGACCTGATCTCAATATGGCCATATACTTTGTGGCACTTTCGCTTTCCACTGCTAGACTATAGAATGTGCCTAGCTCGATGTGAATTTCGAAAAAAAAAAAGAATACTGATCTTACAAATTTCATAAAATCGAGATTCCTGCACCAAAATTTCATAACAAACTTTGCGCAGGCAACTATGGCATTGAAAAGAGAAAAACCCATTGTTATATAATCTTTTTCATTACTACATAGTGATAAGATAGTGATAACGGCTGACGACAGCAACAAGTATTTTGGGTATTTTGTAAATAATTCGCAAACGTCTCTGGGCCGTGGTTCGACACAACATTAATTGTCGATAAAAAAGACGTTAAAAGAAAATTCATGACAATCACATACCAGCAAACGAATCCTAAATCTATGGAAAATAAGAATATATATAAAATTATTAAACTGTATAAACCAAATTAAAAAAATGAAAATGCAAATACAAAACCTACTGTAAGAGTCGCTGCGATATTCATAAATAATTTGGAGAAACAAAGAAAAGGACATCATTACGCTACAACTGATGGCGGTCAATTTTTGTATTGATGCGTTTAAATCCAGAAAATTGATATAACAACAATAGCACGCGCACAGACAAGAACATATCAAGATTACAACTACGATCAGAAAATGATCGATTATGGCCCCCGGTAGAAATTCGCCTTCGTTTTGCGAGATTAACTATCGCAGCAAGATAGCAGCAAGTCAGAATATGCGAGATTTGGGGACCCATTTACCTGCGAGGCAGCCGCAAGGCCATTACGTTGCGTTACCCGTTGAAAATTAAAAATTTTTAATACTCCGGCTAGGGCCATGGTTATCTTAATTTATCCGATATAATGAAATTATGGTTTTTGAATAATTTTATGGTTTATTGATAATAAAATTATTCAAAAATAAATTTGTATGTTTATTTTTTTTTTTCTCAAAAAATATTGGAGATATAGCAGAAAGAACTCACAATGCGGGCGATAGAGTTTTTTGAGACGCAATATAAGAGCCGATTACGGAGTTTTTAATCAAATTCTACGTTGAGTTATTTATTGCCTAATTTTTCAAAATTGTTAGAAAATTGATTAAAAATGCTATAACTTTCAGGATACTAAAGATAGAAACATTGTATTATAGTCTCAATCGAAAGTTATTACTGCTGGCGAATGGCTAAGGAATCGGTGTGTTTTACCTGTTAATTTCCGAGCAATTAATGTACTCAAAAAAATTAACAGATCAGTCGCATATTTTCTTCAGCCATTGGTCGATAACTTTCAGTTCCAATCAAGAGATAACTATTCTTAATTTTGTCACAAGATAAAATAGAGCGCCATTTTTTTTATTTTTTCGGACCGCCATATTTGGAGTTATTTTCAACATGGAGACTTTGTATTAGGCTTAAAAAAATCGTCTTCAAAAGATCTAAAGCTTTTCAAAAAATTTTTGACTTCGTCTCGTTATTTTTTTAATAATCGTTTGAAGAATAATTTAACAGCATTTCGTCAAGTTTATCATTTGCTAATTTCATTCCTTCCCCTGGTGAAAATATTTCTCGGAATTTTTCCGAATTTCTCCGTGATTACTCCGAATTTCTCCGCGGTTACTCCGAATTTCTCCGCGATTACTCTTAATTTCTCGCAAATTGACCCATGCGGAGAAATGGGTGGAAAAGTTTTCTTCTCGTCGTTGATTTCGGAAGAATTTCTCAACAATAAAATTATTTTTTCAACCGGTTCGAGAAATGGCGGACAAATCTCTCTACCCTTTCTCCACCATTTGTTCAATTTTTTTCCAACTTTTTCAATTTTCAATTTTTCCAAACGAAAATGACTAATTATTAATTGCTACATAACGCAAAGCATAATGATGTTTATTTTTTTCGAAAAAAATGAAAATTCGAAGACACTTGTTTTCAAAAAAGTTGATATACCTGAGGTACTTGGTATACAAAACCCCCGTGATCTTTTCATCAAATTGATGGATGTGGGAAAATGAGTGGAAAACTTACCCCTCGTCGTTGATTTCGCATGAATTTCTTTGCGGTAAAATTTTCACACGTTTCTGCGCGTTTCGAAAATTCGTAAAGATTTCTCCGCGTAAAGACACGCGGAGATAATTTTTCCGTCGGTCGATTTTTTCACGTATTTCTCCGCCTATTCTTATCGTGGAGAAATATTTCCGAACGTTTTTTCACCCAAGTCGATTCGGAGAAAATTTGAAAAAATTTGTCAATTTGGGGAAACGGGAGTCGCGGAGATATTCGGAGTAATTGCGGAAAAATTCCGAGTCATCGCGTAGAAAATCAGGAAAAATCGCGGAGAAATATTTTCACCAGGGTTATCTCTGATTTGTATATTACGACTTAACAAATTAATTTTCACTTGAGCCTCGTTCAGTGCGTTTCTTGCTTCCACAATTCTGTTGTGCTCGAAAGCCAGAAGGAACAAAATCCCCCGACCTGATCTCAATATGGCCATATACTTTGTGGCACTTTCGCTTTCCACTGCTAGACTATAGAATGTGCCTAGCTCGATGTGAATTTCGAAAAAAAAAAAGAATACTGATCTTACAAATTTCATAAAATCGAGATTCCTGCACCAAAATTTCATAACAAACTTTGCGCAGGCAACTATGGCATTGAAAAGAGAAAAACCCATTGTTATATAATCTTTTTCATTACTACATAGTGATAAGATAGTGATAACGGCTGACGACAGCAACAAGTATTTCCCGCGTGGAAATATATACATCTAAAATATACGTAAAAATGTATCCAACATACATTTTGGAAACATTCCTTTTATATCCAAATATACCTCAGATATTGGGAATTCGCCGTACGGCGTATATATAGATGTATCTGTGGATATATCCAAAATCTATATTTACGAGATATATGTGGATATATTTCGATATATCTAAAATATATTATTTTTATTTATTATATATATATATAGATATATATATTATTATACAATATTATTGAAAAGAAATAAAATTGTTATAGAATTATCGAAAATATAAGATGCGATCAAATACAATATTAAATACTCTTTTTACTTTATTCAATATTTTTCAAATATTACAATTGTAAAGAATCATATTTTAAAAATGAGTTAGAAATAAGTTGAAAGTTATTCACCATCAGATCCATTGCATACGTATATCCATATCATTGAACTTTGTACATTTTCACATTTTTTTTTACTTCTTCATTATACAGCTAATCATATATTTATGATTGAAATATATGTAAAATTTATAAAATAGTTTCATTACTAATTTGTAAGCCTTTTCGTCTGTCAAACATATAAACAGTACACTGCCAATTGTATGAAGATAGTTCTCAAGTGACTTAAAGACATTGAACAGTCACTTGTTTCTATTTCTTCTATTAATATATATATGAGAAATAAAATTATTGTTTTTTACCACACATCAATAAAAAAAAAAAAAACTACACGTAAATTATATCCACGTGAATAATACAGAATTGAATAAAATACTAAAATAATTAACAAAACTACAAAATATTCATCTTAGAAATATGTCTTTTGTAATATATTTTTTTTTTTATTATTTTGTCATGAGCATAAAATATACATAGAAAAAAAATGAAAATAATTATAAAAAAAAATATTTAGACAAATATACAAAAGAAATATCTAAGATGTATGTATGTATGTATATGTATGTATATCAATAATATATATGGCTAGTTCCACGGGTTTTTTATATTTGAAAAATAGATTCGTCCAAAATATTTTTTTTATTATTTTTCAGCAAAAAATAAGCAATACGTTTTTTTTTTTTTTTTTTTTTTTCCAAAAAATTTTGACTTATGATTGTTTTAGTTTTGATTTTTACGAACTTTTTAAGAAATGTACCAGCTTTTGCATGCTTTTTACTTGAAAACTAATGACTTAATCAAAAAAATTATAAAGACAAAAAAGTTTAACTTTAATTTATAGTTTACAAATAAAAACTTCAAAAAATTGTTTAAACAATTTTTCTACCATTATTTATAAAACAAACAATTGAAATCGATTTTTCTCAAACTTGGCCCCATTTTATTTTTTTTTTTTTTATCAATAAATAATCCTTAAAATACAAGAAATTTTTGAGCAAATTATGAGTTTAGCATTTTCATAACTTTTTGAGATACGAATAAATAAAGAGTGAAAAACACGGTCCGCGCGCTGTCTCTCATGAAAGTGTATACCTATATATAGTTGAGCGGCACGCAGGCGCGCTGTCTCCCATGGAAGTGTATATCTATATATAGTCGAGCGGCACACAGGACCGTGTTTTCCACTCTTTATTTATTCATATCTCAAAAAGTGGATAAATCTTAGATACATTAAAGATATATCTCGATTGAGATCTATCTGGTCTACAAAATGAGATATATTTTTTTCCACGCGGGTTTGGGTATTTTGTAAATAATTCGCAAACGTCTCTGGGCCGTGGTCCGACACAACATTAATTGTCGATAAAAAAGACGTTAAAAGAAAATTCATGACAATCACATACCAGCAAACGAATCCTAAATCTATGGAAAATAAAAATATATATAAAATTATTAAACTGTATAAACCAAATTAAAATAATGAAAATACAAATACAAAACCTACTGTAAGAGTCGCTGCGATATTTATAAATAATTTGGAGAAACAAAGAAAAGGACATCATTACGCTACAACTGATGGCGGTCAATTTCTGTATTGATGCGTTTAAATTCAGGAAATTGATAAAACAACAATAGCACGCGCACAGACAAGAACATATCAAGATTATAACTACGATCAGAAAATGATCGATTATGGCCCCTGGTATAAATTCGCCTTCGTTTTGCGAAATTAACTATCGCAGCAAGATAGCAGCAAGTCAGAATATGCGAGATTTGGAGACCCATTTACCTGCGAGGCCATTACGTTGCGTTACCCGTTGAAAATTCAAAATTTTCAATACTCCGGCTAGGGCCATGGTTATCTTAATTTATCAGATATAATAAAATTATGGTTTTTGAATAATTTTATGGTTTATTGATAATAAAATTATTCAAAAATAAATTTTTATGTTTATTTTTTTTTTTTCCCATAAAATATTGGAGATATAGCAGAAAGAACTCACAATGCGGGCGATAGAGTTTTTTGAGACGCAAAATGAGAGCCGATTACGAAGTTTTTAATCCAATTCTACGTTGAGTTATTTATTGCCTAATTTTTCAAAATTGTTAGAAAATTGATTAAAAATGCTATAACTTTCAAGATACTGGAGATAGAAACATTGTATTATAGTCTCAATTGAAAGTTATTACTGCTGGCGAATGGCTAAGAAATCGGTGTGTTTTACCTGTTAATTTCCGAGCAATTAATGTAGCCAAAAAAATTAACAGATCAGTCGCATATTTTTTTCAGCCATTGGTCGATAACTTTCAATTCCAATCAAGAGATAACTATTCTTAATTTTGTCACAAGATAAAATAGAGCGCCATTTTTTTTATTTTTTCGGACCGCCATATTTGGAGTCATTTTCAACATGAATACTTCGTAGTAGGCTTGAAAAAAACGTCTTCAAAAGATCTAAAGCTTTTCAAAAATTTTTTGACTTCGTCCCGTTATTTTTTTAATAATCGTTTGAAGAATAATTTAACAGCATTTCGTCGAGTTTATCATTTGCTTATTTCATTCCTTCCCCTGGTGAAAATATTTCTCGGAATTTTTCCGAATTTCTCCGCGGTTACTCCGGATTTCTCCACGATTACTCTGAATTTCTCCCAAATTGACCCATGCGGAGAAATGGTTGGAAAAATTTTCTCCTCGTCGTTGATTTCGGAAGAATTTCACAACGATAAAATTATTTTTTCAACCGGTTGGAGAAATGGCGGACAAATCTCTCCACCCTTTCTCCACCATTTGTTCCATTTTTTTCCAACTTTTTCAATTTTCAATTTTTCCAAACGAAAATGACTAATTATTAATTGCTACATAACGCAAAGCATAATGATGTTTATTTTTTTCGAAAAAAATGAAAATTCGAAGACAATTGTTTTCAAAAAAGTCGATATACCTGAGGTACTTGGTATACAAAACCCCCGTGATCTTTTCATCAAATTGATGAATGTGGGGAAATGAGTGGAAAAATTACCCCTCGTCGTTGATTTCGCAAGAATTTCTCTGCGGTAAAATTTTCTTTTTACACGTTTCTGCGCGTTTCGAAAATTCGTAAAAATCTCCTCCGCGTAAAAGACACGCGAAGATAATTTTTCCGCGGTCGATCGATTTTTTCACGTGTTTCTCCGCGTATTCTTATCGTGGAGAAATATTTCCGAACGTTTCTTCACCCAAGTCAGTTCGGAGAAAATTCGAAAAAAAATTTGTCAATTTGGGAGAAATTCGGAGTCATCGCGTAGAAAATGAGGAAAAATCGCGGAGAAATATTTTCACCAGGGTCATCTCTGATTTGTATTTTACGACTTAACAAATTGATTTTCACTTGAGCCTCGTTAATTGCGTTTCTTGCTTCCACAATTCTGTTGTGCTCGAAAGCCAAAAGGAACAAAATCCCCCGACCTGATCCCAATATGGCCATATACTTTGTGGCACTTTCGCTTTCCGCTGCTAGACTATAGAATGTGCCTAGCTCGATGTGAATTTCGAAAGAAACAAAGAATACTGATCTTACAATTTTCATAAAATCGAGATTCTTGTACCGAAATTTCATAACAAACTTTGCGGAGGCAACTATGGCATTGAAAAGAGAAAAACCCATTGTTATATAATCTTCTTCATTACTGCATAGTGATAAGATAGTGATAACGGCTGACGACAGCAAAAAGTATTTTGGGTATTTTGTAAATAATTCGCAAACGTCTCTGGGCCGTGGTCCGACACAACATTAGGTGTCGATAAAAAAGACGTTAAAAGAAAATTCATGGCAATCACATACCAGCAGACGAATCCTAAATCTATGGAAAATAAAAATATATATAAAATTATTAAACTGTATAAACCAAATTAAAAAAATGGAAATACAAATACAAAACCTACTGTAAGAGTCGCTGCGATATTCATAAATAATTTGAAGGAACAAATAAAGGATATCATAACGCTACAACTGATGGCGGTCAATTTCTGTATTGATGCGTTTAAATTCAGAAAATTGATATAACAACAATAGCACGCGCACAGACAAGAAAATATCAAGATTATAACTACGATCAGAAAATGATCGATTATGGCCCCCGGTAGAAATTCGCCTTCGTTTTGCGAGATTAACTATCGCAGCAAGATAGCAGCAAGTCAGAATATGCGAGATTTGGGGACCCATTTACCTGCGAGGCAGCCGCAAGGCCATTACGTTGCGTTACCCGTTGAAAATTAAAAATTTTCAATACTCCGGCTAGGGCCATGATTATCTTAATTTATCAGATATAATAAAATTATGGTTTTTGAATAATTTTATGGTTTATTGATAATAAAATTATTCAAAAATAAATTTTTATGTTTATTTTTTTTTTTTCTCAAAAAATATTGGAGATATAGCAGAAAGAACTCACAATGCGGGCGATAGAGTTTTTTGAGACGCAAAATAAGAGCCGATTACGAAGTTTTTAATCAAATTCTACGTTGAGTTATTTATTGCCTAATTTTTCAAAATTGTTAGAAAATTGATTAAAAATGCTATAACTTTCAGGATACTAAAGATAGAAACATTGTATTATAGTCTCAAGTGAAAGTTATTATTGCTGGTGAATGGCTAAGGAATCGGTGTGTTTTACCTGTTAATTTCCGAGCAATTAATGTAGCCAAAAAAATTAACAGATCAGTCGCATGATTTTTTCGAAATATGAAAATTTTTTATTGGGCTTTTTTTTTAGCTTGGCGAGTTTTATCGATTGCTTTTATCAATATTAAAAAAAAAAACTTAATATATCGAAATATATAAGTTATTATAACTCGAAAACTATTCGCGATATCGAATTTTTTTATGTTGACTTTTTTTTTTACTTGACGAGATTCATTGATGGCCATTATTAAATTTGAGAATCAATCGTTATTTCAATAACTATACGATATATAACCGATAAATAGCCGTTTTTTCCATATTTTAACTCCATTTTTAACCACTTTGCGCATTCGTAGGAATTTTTCCCGTATTTTTCCCGTAATCGTGAGAAAATTTTCTATAAAAACCGAATAAAAAAACATGTTGTCTCGGTTATGATAATATCTTCTGAAATTCTTCTGTACAATTACAATAATAATTTTCTCTTTCAAACTAACACATCAGTCATCAATGTCTATTTCTCTTTTTTTAAAACATAAAATTAGTCAATATTATAAATAAATTATTATTGTATAATAATTCAATATTATGTTTTGAATTTAGGAAATATTATTTTATATAAACAATAATAATAGGTATATTAGTCTTGTAAATGAAAAATACTTGCATATGCATGTATATATATATGTACAATATGAACTTTACTTCGCCTAACAAATGCAAGTATAACTAATAAATACAAATAAAATACTTGTATATTAATATATACAACGGCGCATATATATATAATAATAAATAAATTAAATATATAAATACGCGCATTTAAATTCATCTATACTACAGAACGGCTGATGGTAACGGTTACCGACCGATTACCATGGCGCTGTAAGGCGCAATGTAGACTGACAGAAAATGGATTCCTGCCCAGATCCGTTACCGGATCTGACGTCTAAACTCTATGTTTTTTCCTTTTACTCCAACCCAACCCGCGCCTAAAGATGTTTACACATCAAAAATGAAAATACAAATACAAAACCTACTGTAAGAGTCGCTGCGATATTCATAAATAATTTGGAGAAACAAAGAAAAGGACATCATTACGCTTCAACTGATGGCGGTCAATTTCTGTATTGATGCGATTAAATTTAGAAAATTGATATAACAACAATAGCACGCGCACAGACAAGAACATATCAAGATTATAACTACGATCAGAAAATGATCGATTATGGCCCCCGGTAGAAATTCGCCTTCGTTTTGCGAGATTAACTATCGCAGCAAGATAGCAGCAAGTCAGAATATGCGAGATTTGGGGACCCATTTACCTGCGAGGCAGCCGCGAGGCCATTACGTTGCGTTACCCGTTGAAAATTAAAAATTTTCAATACTCCGGCTAGGGCCATGATTATCTTAATTTATCAGATATAATAAAATTATGGTTTTTGAATAATTTTATGGTTTATTGATAATAAAATTATTCAAAAATAAATTTTTATGTTTATTTTTTTTTTTTCTCAAAAAATATTGGAGATATAGCAGAAAGAACTCACAATGCGGGCGATAGAGTTTTTTGAGACGCAAAATGAGAGCCGATTACGAAGTTTTTCATCCAATTCTACGGTGAGTTATTTATTGCCTAATTTTTCAAAATTGTTAGAAAATTGATTAAAAATGCTATAACTTTCAAGATACTGAAGATAGGAACATTGTATTATAGTCTCAATCGAAAGTTATTACTGCTAGCGAATGGCTAAGGAATCGGTGTGTTTTACCTGTTAATTTCCGAGCAATTAATGTAGCCAAAGAAATTAACAGATCAGTCGCATATTTTTTTCAGCCATTGGTCGATAACTTTCAATTCCAATCAAGAGATAACTATTCTTAATTTTGTCACAAGATAAAATAGAGCGCCATTTTTTTTATTTTTTCGGACCGCCATATTTGGAGTTATTTTCAACATGGAGACTTCGTATTAGGCTTAAAAAAAGCGTCTTCAAAAGATCTAAAGCTTTTCAAAAAATTTTTGACTTCGTCTCGTTATTTTTTTAATAATCGTTTGAAGAATAATTTAACAGCATTTCGTCGAGTTTATCATTTGCTAATTTCATTCCTTCCCCTGGTGAAAATATTTCTCGGAATTTTTCCGAATTTCTCCGTGATTACTCCGAATTTCTCCGCGGTTACTCCGAATTTCTCCGCGATTACTCTTAATTTCTCGCAAATTGACCCATGCGGAGAAATGGGTGGAAAAGTTTTCTTCTCGTCGTTGATTTCGGAAGAATTTCTCAACAATAAAATTATTTTTTCAACCGGTTCGAGAAATGGCGGACAAATCTCTCTACCCTTTCTCCACCATTTGTTCAATTTTTTTCCAACTTTTTCAATTTTCAATTTTTCCAAACGAAAATGACTAATTATTAATTGCTACATAACGCAAAGCATAATGATGTTTATTTTTTTCGAAAAAAATGAAAATTCGAAGACACTTGTTTTCAAAAAAGTTGATATACCTGAGGTACTTGGTATACAAAACCCCCGTGATCTTTTCATCAAATTGATGGATGTGGGAAAATGAGTGGAAAACTTACCCCTCGTCGTTGATTTCGCATGAATTTCTTTGCGGTAAAATTTTCTTTTTACACGTTTCTGCGCGTTTCGAAAATTCGTAAAAGATTTCTCCGCGTAAAAGACACGCGGAGATAATTTTTCCGCGGTCGATCGATTTTTTCACGTGTTTCTCCGCCTATTCTTATCGTGGAGAAATATTTCCGAACGTTTTTTCACCCAAGTCGATTCGGAGAAAATTCGAAAAAAAATTTGTCAATTTGGGAGAAATTCGGAGTAATCGCGGAGATATTCGGAGTAATTGCGGAAAAATTCCGAGTCATCGCGTAGAAAATCAGGAAAAATCGCGGAGAAATATTTTCACCAGGGTCATCTCTAATTTGTATTTTACGACTTAACAAATTAATTTTCACTTGAGCCTCGTTCAGTTCGTTTCTTGCTTCCACAATTCTGTTGTGCTCGAAAGCCAGAAGGAACAAAATCCCCCGACCTGATCCCAATATGGCCATATACTTTGTGGCACTTTCGCTTTCCGCTGCTAGACTATAGAATGTGCCTAGCTCGATGTGAATTTCGAAAAAAAACAAGAATACTAATCTTACAATTTTCATAAAATCGAGATTCCTGCACCGAAATTTCATAACAAACTTTGCGGAGGCAACTATGGCATTGAAAAGAGAAAAACCCATTGTTATATAATCTTTTTTATTACTACATAGTGATAAGATAGTGATAACGGCTGACGACAGCAACAAGTATTTTGGGTATTTTGTAAATAATTCGCAAACGTCTCTGGGCCGTGGTCCGACACAACATTAGGTGTCGATAAAAAAGGCGTTAGAAGAAAATTCATGACAATCACATACCAGCAGACGAATCCTAAATCTATGGAAAATAAAAATATATATAAAATTATTAAACTGTATAAACCAAATTAAAAAAATGAAAATACAAATACAAAACCTTCTGTAAGAGTCGTTGCGATATTCATAAATAATTTGGAGGAACAAAGAAAAGGACATCATTACGCTACAACTGATGGCGGTCAATTTCTGTATTGATGCGTTTAAATTCAGAAAACTGATATAACAACAATAGCACGCGCACAGACAAGAACATATCAAGATTATAACTACGATCAAAAAATGATCGATTATGGCCCCTGGTAGAAATTCGCCTTCGTTTTGCGAGATTAACTATCGCAGCAAGATAGCAGCAAGTCAGAATATGCGAGATTTGGGGACCCATTTACCTGCGAGGCAGCTGCGAGGCCATTACGTTGCGTTACCCGTTGAAAATTTAAAATTTTCAATACTCCGGCTAGGGCCATGGTTATCTTAATTTATCAGATATAATAAAATTATGGTTTTTGAATGATTTTATGGTTTATTGATAATAAAGTTATTTCAAAATGAATTTTTATGTTTATTTTTTTTTTTTTCTCTAAAAATATTGGAGATATAGCAGAAAGAACTCACAATGCGGGCGATAGAGTTTTTTGAGACGCAGAATGAGAGCCGATTACGATGTTTTTAATCCAATTTTACGTTCAGTTATTTATTGCCTAATTTTTCAAAATTGTTAGAAAATTGATTAAAAATGCTATAACTTTCAAGATACTGGAGATAGAAACATTGTATTATAGTCTTAATTAAAAGTTATTACTGCTGGCGAATGGCTAAGAAATCGGTGTGTTTTACCTGTTAATTTCCGAGAAATTAATGTAGCCAAAAAAATTAACAGATCAGTCGCATATTTTTTTCAGCCATTGGTCGATAACTTTCAATTCCAATCAAGAGATAACTATTCTTAATTTTGTCACAAGATAAAATAGAGCGCCATTTTTTTTTATTTTTCCGGACCGCCATATTTGGAGTCATTTTCAACATGAAGACTTCCTAGTAGGCTTAAAAAAAACGTCTTCAGAAGATCTAAAGCTTTTCAAAAAATTTTTGACTTCGTCCCGTTATTTTTTTAATAATCGTTTGAAGAATAATTTAACAGCATTTCGTCGAGTTTATCATTTGCTAATTTCATTCCTTCCCCTGGTGAAAATATTTCTCGGAATTTTTCCGAATTTCTCCGTGATTACTCCGAATTTCTCCGCGGTTACTCCGAATTTCTCCGCGATTACTCTGAATTTCTCCCAAATTGACCCATGCGGAGAAATGGGTGGAAAAATTTTCTTCTCGTCGTTGATTTCGGAAGAATTTCTCAACAATAAAATTATTTTTTCAACCGGTTGGAGAAATGGCGGACAAATCTCTTCACCCTTTCTCCACCATTTGTTCAATTTTTTTCCAACTTTTTCAATTTTCAATTTTTCCAAACGAAAATGACTAATTATTAATTGCTACATAACGCAAAGCATAATGATGTTTATTTTTTTCGAAAAAGATGAAAATTCGAAGACACTTGTTTTCAAAAAAGTTGATATACCTGAGGTACTTGGTATACAAAATTCCCGTGATCTTTCCATCAAATTGATGGATGTGGGAAAATGAGTGGAAAAATTACCCCTTGTCGTTGATTTCGCATGAATTTCTTTGCGGTAAAATTTTCTTTTTACACGTTTCTGCGCGTTTCGAAAATTCGTAAAAAATTTCTCCGAGTAAAAGACACGCGGAGATAATTTTTCCGCGGTCGTTCGATTTTTTCACGTGTTTCTCCGCGTATTCTTATCGTGGAGGAATAATTCCGAACGTTTCTTCACCCGAGTCGATTCGGAGAAAATTCGAAAAAAAATTTGTCAATTTGGAAGAAATTTGGAGTAATCGCGGAGATATTCGGAGTAATTGCGGAGTCATTGCGTAGAAAATCAGGAAAAATCGTGGAGAAATATTTTCACCAGGGTCATCTCTGATTTGTATATTACGACTTAACAAATTAATTTTCACTTGAGCCTCGTTCAGTGCGTTTCTTGCTTCCACAATTCTGTTGTGCTCGAAAGCCAGAAGGAACAAAATCCCCTGACCTGATCTCAATATGGCCATATACTTTGTGGCACTTTCGCTTTCCACTGCTAGACTATAGAATGTGCCTAGCTCGATGTGAATTTCGAAAAAAAAAAAGAATACTGATCTTACAAATTTCATAAAATCGAGATTCCTGCACCAAAATTTCATAACAAACTTTGCGCAGGCAACTATGGCGTTGAAAAGAGAAAAACGCATTGTTATATAATCTTTTTCATTACTGCATAGTGATAAGATAGTGATAACGGCTGACGACAGCAACAAGTATTTTAGGTATTTTGTAAATAATTCGCATACGTCTCTGGGCCGTAGTCCAACACAACATTAATTGGCGATAAAAAAGATGTGAAAAGAAAATTCATGACAATCACATACCAGCAGACGAATCCTAAATCTATGGAAAATAAGAATATATATAAAATTATTAAACTGTATAAACCAAATTAAAAAAATGAAAATGCAAATACAAAACCTACTGTAAGAGTCACTGCGATATTCATAAAGAATTTGGAGAAACAAAGAAAAGGACATCATTACGCTACAACTGATGGCGGTCAATTTTTGTATTGATGCGTTTAAATCCAGAAAATTGATATAACAACAATAGCACGCGCACAGACAAGAACATATCAAGATTATAACTACGATCAGAAAATGATCGATTATGGCCCCCGGTAGAAATTCGCCTTCGTTTTGCGAGATTAACTATCGCAGCAAGATAGCAGCAAGTCAGAATATGCGAGATTTGGGGACCCATTTACATGCGAGGCAGCCGCGAGGCCATTACGTTGCGTTACCCGTTGAAAATTAAAAATTTTTAATACTCCGGCTAGGGCCATGGTTATCTTAATTTATCAGATATAATGAAATTACACGGAGAGAATTTTTTATTTTTTTTTACGAAAAAAACATAGCAAATTTTACAATGGCCCATAGCTGAGCTGCGCCATCTTTCGGTTTCATGATATTTTCATATGGGCCATAGCAAAATATCGTGTGGGCGTGGCTATTTTTTTTTTGTGTACCATAGTAATTTTTGTTATGGTCAAACGCAAAATTTATTCCATTTATTGAAAATATTATAAAAATTTTTTTTTTTATTGTCAATATCTATAAAATTTATTTATTTGTTTTTTTTTTATTTCTTTTTATTTTATTTTATTTTTTTAATTTATTAACCTAAACCAGATTTGAACCCCAAACCTTCCGAACAGAATTCTACGTTATCCGCTGCGCCACAACAACATTTACAAAAGCTAACATTTGTTTGTTTTCATTAAACATAAGCAAAGACACGCCTGCGCGGTCAGCTAAAAAGGGGTGGTTGACATTTGAGTCTGTCATTGCTTTTTGCTATGGCCCATTGTAATTTTAACCATGTTGCTTTGTATTTATCAGTGACACCTATAGGATTTAAGAGAATTAAATTTACTATGGCACATTGTAAATTTTCAGAGGATCATTTTAATTTTGTCCACAGCAACAACGTAAAATTTTATGAATAACAAAGCAAAAAAAAATATATATATATTTTGCTATGGTACAATGTAATTTTTAGGCTGGATTATTTTAACTTTTAAATTTGGCCTTCGTAAAAATTTCTTTATGCATTGTAATTTCTAATCTGAACATAGCAAAAAAAAAACATTATATAAATTGCTATGGTACATTTTAATTTTTCAAGACAAAAATTGTTTTTTTTTGTTAACATAATAGTAAATATTTGAATAGTCAGAAGATAGACCCTCAATGATATGGCGCCATAGCAAAATTTGCTGAAAATTTTTCTCCGTGTATGGTTTTTGAATAATTTTATGGTTTATTGATAATAAAATTATTCAAAAATAAATTTGTATGTTTATTTTTTTTTTTCTCAAAAAATATTGGAGATATAGCAGAAAGAACTCACAATGCGGGCGATAGAGTTTTTTGAGACGCAAAATAAGAGCCGATTACGGAGTTTTTAATCAAATTCTACGTTGAGTTATTTATTGCCTAATTTTTCAAAATTGTTAGAAAATTGATTAAAAATGCTATAACTTTCAGGATACTAAAGATAGAAACATTGTATTATAGTCTCAATTGAAAGTTATTACTGCTGGCGAATGGCTAAGGAATCGGTGTGTTTTACCTGTTAATTTCCGAGCAATTAATGTAGCCAAAGAAATTAACAGATCAGTCGCATATTTTTTTCAGCCATTGGTCGATAACTTTCAATTCCAATCAAGAGATAACTATTCTTAATTTTGTCACAAGATAAAATAGAGCGCCATTTTTTTTATTTTTTCGGACCGCCATATTTGGAGTTATTTTCAACATGGAGACTTTGTATTAGGCTTAAAAAAATCGTCTTCAAAAGATCTAAAGCTTTTCAAAAAATTTTTGACTTCGTCTCGTTATTTTTTTAATAATCGTTTGAAGAATAATTTAACAGCATTTCGTCAAGTTTATCATTTGCTAATTTCATTCCTTCCCCTGGTGAAAAATCTCGAATTTTTCCGAATTTTCCGGATTACCCGAATTTCTCCGCGGTTACCCGAATTTCTCCGGATTACCTTAATTTCGCAAATTGACCCATGCGGAGAAATGGGTGGAAAAGTTTTTCTTCTCGTCGTTGATTTCGGAAGAATTTCTCAACAATAAAATTATTTTTCAACCGGTTCGAGAAATGGCGGACAAATCTTCACCCTTTCTCCACCATTTGTTCAATTTTTTTTCCAACTTTTTCAATTTTCAATTTTTCCAAACGAAAATGACTAATTATTAATTGCTACATAACGCAAAGCATAATGATGTTTATTTTTTCGAAAAATGAAAATTCGAAGACACTTGTTTTCAAAAGTTGATATACCTGAGGTACTTGGTATACAAAACCCCCGTGATCTTTTCATCAAATTGATGGATGTGGGAAAATGAGTGGAAAACTTACCCCTCGTCGTTGATTTCGCATGAATTTCTTTGCGGTAAAATTTTCTTTTTACACGTTTCTGCGCGTTTCGAAAATTCGTAAAGATTTCTCCGCGTAAGACACGCGGAGATAATTTTTCCGCGGTCGTTCGATTTTTTCACGTGTTTCTCCGCGTATTCTTATCGTGGAGGAATAATTCCGAACGTTTCTTCACCCGAGTCGATTCGGAGAAAATTCGAAAAAAAATTTGTCAATTTGGGAGAAATTCGGAGTAATCGCGAAGATATTCGGAGTAATTGCGGAAAAATTCCGAGTCATTGCGTAGAAAATCAGGAAAAATCGTGGAGAAATATTTTCCCCAGGGGCATTTCTGATTTGTATATACGACTTAACAAATTAATTTTTCACTTGAGCCTCGTTCAGTGCGTTTCTTGCTTCCACAATTTGTTGTGCTCGAAAGCCAGAAGGAACAAAATCCCCGACCTGATCCCAATATGGCCGTATACTTTGTGGCACTTTTGCTTTCCGCTGCTAGACTATAGAATGTGCCTAGCTCGATGTAAATTTCGAAAAAAATAAAGAATACTGATCTTACAAATTTCAAAAAATCGAGATTCCTGCACGAAAATTTCATAACAAACTTTGCGGAGGCAACTATGGCATTGAAAAGAGAAAAACCCATTGTCATATAATCTTTTTCATTACTGCATAGTGATAAGATAGTGATAACGGCTGACGACAGCAACAAGTATTTCCTGCGTGAAATATATACATCTAAAATATACGTAAAAATGTATCCAATATACATTTTGAAACATTCCTTTTATATCCAAATATACCAGATATTAATTGCCGTACGGCGTATATATAGATGTATCTGTGGATATATCCAAAATCTATATTTACGAGATATATGTAGATATATTTCGATATATCTAAAATATATTATTTTTATTTATTATATATATATATAGATATATATATTATTATACAATATTATTGAAAAGAAATAAAATTGTTATAGAATTATCGAAAATATAAGATGCGATCAAATACAATATTAAATACTCTTTTTACTTTATTCAATATTTTTCAAATATTACAATTGTAAAGAATCATATTTTAAATTTTCAAAAGTTATTCACCATCAGATCCATTGCATACGTATATCCATATCATTGAACTTTGTACATTTTTACATTTTTTTTTACTTCTTCATTATACAGCTAATCATATATTTATGATTGAAATATATGTAAAATTTATAAAATAGTTTCATTACTCATTTGTAAGCCTTTTCGTCTGTCAAACATATAAACAGTACACTGCCAATTGTATGAAGATAGTTCTCAAGTGACTTAAAGACATTGCACAGTCACTTGTTTTTATTTCTTTTATTAATATATATATGAGAAATAAAATTATTGTTTTTTACCACACATCAATTAAAAAAAAAAATCTACACGTAAATTATATCCACGTGAATAATACAGAATTGAATAAAATACTAAAATAATTAACAAAACTACAAAATATTCATCTTAGAAATATGTCTTTTGTAATATATTTTTTTTTTTATTATTTTGTCATGAGCATAAAATATACATAGAAAAAAAATGAAAATAATTATAAAAAAAAATATTTAGACAAATATACAAAAGAAATATCTAAGATGTATGTATGTATGTATATGTATGTATATCAATAATATATATGGCTAGTTCCACGGGTTTTTTATATTTGAAAAATAGATTCGTCCAAAATATTTTTTTTATTATTTTTCAGCAAAAAATAAGCAATACGTTTTTTTTTTTTTTTTTTTTTTTCCAAAAAATTTTTTCTTTTTTTTTTTTTTTTTTTTTTTTTTTCGAACTTTTTAAAAAATGTACCAGCTTTTGAATGCTTTTTACTCAAAAAATATTGACTGAATCGAAAAAATTACGAAGACAAAAAAGTTTAACTTTTATTTATAGTTTACAAATAAGAACTTTAAAAAATTGTTTAAACAATTTTTCTACCATTATTTATTAAATAAACAATTAAATCGATTTTTCTCAAACTTGGCCCCAATTTTTTTTTCTTTTTTTTTTATTAATAAATAATCCTTAAAATACAAGAAATATTTGATCAAATTATGAGTTACGCATTTTCATAACTTTTTGAGATACGAGTAAATAAAGAGTGAAAACACGGTCCGCGCGCTGTCTCATGAAAGTGTATACCTATATATAGTTGAGCGGCACGCAGGCGCGCTGTCTCCCATGGAAGTGTATATCTATATATAGTCGAGCGGCACACAGGACCGTGTTTTCCACTCTTTATTTATTCATATCTCAAAAAGTGGATAAATCTTAGATACATTAAAGATATATCTCGATTGAGATCTATCTGGTCTACAAAATGAGATATATTTTTTTCCACGCGGGTTTGGGTATTTTGTAAATAATTCGCAAACGTCTCTGGGCCGTGGTCCGACACAACATTAATTGTCGATAAAAAAGACGTTAAAAGAAAATTCATGACAATCACATACCAGCAAACGAATCCTAAATCTATGGAAAATAAAAATATATATAAAATTATTAAACTGTATAAACCAAATTAAAAAAATGAAAAGACAAATACAAAACCTACTGTAAGAGTCGCTGCGATATTCATAAATAATTTGGAGGAACAAAGAAATGGACATCATTACGCTACAACTGATGGCGGTCAATTTCTGTATTGATGCGTTTAAATTCAGAAAATTGATATAACAACAATAGCACCCGCACAGACAAGAAAATATCAAGATTATAACTACGATCAGAAAATGATCGATTATGGCCCCCGGTAGAAATTCGCCTTCGTTTTGCGAGATTAACTATCGCAGCAAGATAGCAGCAAGTCAGAATATGCGAGATTTGGGGACCCATTTACCTGCGATGCAGCCGCGAGGCCATTACGTTGCGTTACCCGTTGAAAATTAAAAATTTTCAATACTCCGGCTAGGGCCATGATTATCTTTATTTATCAGATATAATAAAATTATGGTTTTTGAATAATTTTATGGTTTATTGATAATAAAATTATTCAAAAATGAATTTTTATGTTTATTTTTTTTTTTTCCCATAAAATATTGGAGATATAGCAGAAAGAACTCACAATGCGGGCGATAGAGTTTTTTGAGACGCAAAATAAGAGCCGATTACGAAGTTTTTAATCAAATTCTACGTTGAGTTATTTATTGCCTAATTTTTCAAAATTGTTAGAAAATTGATTAAAAATGCTATAACTTTCAAGATACTGAAGATAGGAACATTGTATTATAGTCTCAATCGAAAGTTATTACTGCTAGCGAATGGCTAAGGAATCGGTGTGTTTTACCTGTTAATTTCCGAGCAATTAATGTAGCCAAAGAAATTAACAGATCAGTCGCATATTTTTTTCAGCCATTGGTCGATAACTTTCAATTCCAATCAAGAGATAACTATTCTTAATTTTGTCACAAGATAAAATAGAGCGCCATTTTTTTTATTTTTTCGGACCGCCATATTTGGAGTTATTTTCAACATGGAGACTTCGTATTAGGCTTAAAAAAAGCGTCTTCAAAAGATCTAAAGCTTTTCAAAAAATTTTTGACTTCGTCTCGTTATTTTTTTAATAATCGTTTGAAGAATAATTTAACAGCATTTCGTCGAGTTTATCATTTGCTAATTTCATTCCTTCCCCTAGTGAAAATATTTCTTGGAATTTTTCCGAATTTCCCGTGATTACCCGAATTTCTCCGCGGTTACCCGAATTTCCCGCGATTACTCTGAATTTCTCCCAAATTGACCCATGCGGAGAAATGGGTGGAAAAATTTTCTTCTCGTCGTTGATTTCGAAGAATTTCTCAACAATAAAATTATTTTTTCAACCGGTTCGAGAAATGGCGGACAAACTTCTACCCTTCTCCACCATTTGTTCAATTTTTCCAACTTTTTCAATTTTCAATTTTTCCAAAACGAAAATGACTAATAATTAATTGCTACATAACGCAAAGCATGATGATGTTTATTTTTTCGAAAAAATGAAAATTCGAAGACACTTGTTTTCAAAAGTTGATATACCTGAGGTACTTGGTATACAAAACCCCGTGATCTTCTTTCATCAAATTGATGGATGTGGAAAATGAGTGAAAACTTACCCCTCGTCGTTGATTTCCTCGCATGAATTTCTTTGCGGTAAAATTTCTTTTTACACGTTTCTGCGCGTTTCGAAAAATTCGTAAAAAGATCTCCGCGTAAAAGACACGCGGAGATAATTTTTCCGCGGTCGATCGATTTTTTCACGTGTTTCTCCGCCTATTCTTATCGTGGAGTAATATTTCCGAACGTTTTTCACCCAAGTCGATTCGGAGAAAATTCGAAAAAAAATTTGTCAATTTGGGAGAAATTCGGAGTAATCGCGGAGATATTCGGAGTAATTGCGGAAAAATTCCGAGTCATCGCGTAGAAAATCAGGAAAAATCGCGGAGAAATATTTTCACCAGGGTCATCTCTAATTTGTATTTTACGACTTAACAAATTAATTTTCACTTGAGCCTCGTTCAGTTCGTTTCTTGCTTCCACAATTCTGTTGTGCTCGAAAGCCAGAAGGAACAAAATCCCCCGACCTGATCCCAATATGGCCATATACTTTGTGGCACTTTCGCTTTCCGCTGCTAGACTATAGAATGTGCCTAGCTCGATGTGAATTTCGAAAAAAAACAAGAATACTAATCTTACAATTTTCATAAAATCGAGATTCCTGCACCGAAATTTCATAACAAACTTTGCGGAGGCAACTATGGCATTGAAAAGAGAAAAACCCATTGTTATATAATCTTTTTTATTACTACATAGTGATAAGATAGTGATAACGGCTGACGACAGCAACAAGTATTTTGGGTATTTTGTAAATAATTCGCAAACGTCTTCCTGTGGTCCGACACAACATTAGGTGTCGATAAAAAAGACGTTAGAAGAAAATTCATGACAATCACATACCAGCAGACGAATCCTAAATCTATGGAAAATAAAAATATATATAAAATTATTAAACTGTATAAACCAAATTAAAAAAATGAAAATGCAAATACAAAACCTACTGTAAGAGTCGCTGCGATAGTCATAAATAATTTGGAGGAACAAAGAAAAGGACATCATTACGCTACAACTGATGGCGGTCAATTTCTGTATTGATGCGTTTAAATCCAGAAAATTGATATAACAACAATAGCACGCGCACAGACAAGAACATATCAAGATTATAACTACGATCAGAAAATGATCGATTATGGCCCCCGGTAGAAATTCGCCTTCGTTTTGCGAGATTAACTATCGCAGCAAGATAGCAGCAAGTCAGAATATGCGAGATTTGGGGACCCATTTACCTGCGAGGCAGCCGCGAGGCCATTACGTTGCGTTACCCGTTGAAAATTAAAAATTTTCAATACTCCGGCTAGGGCCATGATTATCTTAATTTATCAGATATAATAAAATTATGGTTTTTGAATAATTTTATGGTTTATTGATAATAAAATTATTCAAAAATAAATTTTTATGTTTATTTTTTTTTTTTCCCATAAAATATTGGAGATATAGCAGAAAGAACTCACAATGCGGGCGATAGAGTTTTTTGAGACGCAAAATAAGAGCCGATTACTTGTGTTTTAATCAAATTCTACGTTGAGTTATTTATTGCCTAATTTTTCAAAATTGTTAGAAAATTGATTAAAAAATGCTATAACTTTCAAGATACTGAAGATAGGAAATTATAGTCTCAATCGAAAGTTATTATACTGCTAGCGAATGGCTATGAATCGGTGTGTTTTACCTGTTAATTTCGAGCAATTAATGTAGCCAAAGAAATTAACAGATCAGTCGCATATTTTTTTCAGCCATTGGTCGATAACTTTCAATTCCAATCAAGAGATAACTATTCTTAATTTTGTCACAAGATAAAATAGAGCGCCATTTTTTTTATTTTTTCGGACCGCCATATTTGGAGTTATTTTCAACATGGAGACTTCGTATTAGGCTTAAAAAAATCGTCTTCAAAAGATCTAAAGCTTTTCACAAAATTTTTGACTTCGTCTCGTTATTTTTTTAATAATCGTTTGAAGAATAATTTAACAGCATTTCGTCGAGTTTATCATTTGCTAATTTCATTCCTTCCCCTAGTGAAAATATTTTCTGAATTTTTCCGAATTTCCCCGTGATTACCCGAATTTCTCCGCGGTTACTCCGAATTTCTCCATGATTACTCTGAATTTCTCCCAAATTGACCCATGCGAGATAAAATGGGGTAAAAATTCTTCTCGTCGTTGATTTCGGAAGAATTTCAACAATAAAATTATTTTTTCAACTGGTTCGAGAAATGGCGGACAAATCTCTACCCTTCTCCACCATTTGTTCAATTTTTTCCAACTTTTTCAATTTTCAATTTTTCCAAACGAAAATGACTAATAATTAATTGCTACATAACGCAAAGCATGATGATGTTTATTTTTCGAAAAATGAAAATTGAAGACACTTGTTTTCAAAAAGTTGATATACCTGAGGTACTTTGGTATACAAAACCCCCGTGATCTTTTCATCAAATTGATGGATGTGGGAAAATGAGTGGAAAAACTTACCCCTCGTCGTTGATTTCGCATGAATTTTTTTCTGCGGTAAAATTTTTCTTTTACATTCGTCTTCTGCGCGTTTCGAAAATTCGTGAAGAAATTTCCGCGTAAAGACACGCGGAGATAATTTTTCCGCGGTCGATCGATTTTTTCACGTGTTTCTCCGCCTATTCTTATCGTGGAGTAATATTTCCGAACGTTTTTCACCCAAGTCGATTCGAGAAAATTCGAAAAAAAATTTGTCAATTTGGGAGAAATTCGGAGTAATCGCGGAGATATTCGGAGTAATTGCGGAAAAATTCGGAGTCATCGCGTAGAAAATCAGGAAAAATCGCGGAGAAATATTTTCACCAGGGTCATCTCTAATTTGTATTTTACGACTTAACAAATTAATTTTCACTTGAGCCTCGTTCAGTTCGTTTCTTGCTTCCACAATTCTGTTGTGCTCGAAAGCCAGAAGGAACAAAATCCCCCGACCTGATCCCAATATGGCCATATACTTTGTGGCACTTTCGCTTTCCGCTGCTAGACTATAGAATGTGCCTAGCTCGATGTGAATTTCGAAAAAAACAAGAATACTAATCTTACAATTTTCATAAAATCGAGATTCCTGCACCGAAATTTCATAACAAACTTTGCGGAGGCAACTATGGCATTGAAAAGAGAAAAACCCATTGTTATATAATCTTTTTTATTACTACATAGTGATAAGATAGTGATAACGGCTGACGACAGCAACAAGTATTTTGGGTATTTTGTAAATAATTCGCAAACGTCTCTGGGCCGTGGTCCGACACAACATTAGGTGTCGATAAAAAAGACGTTAGAAGAAAATTCATGACAATCACATACCAGCAGACGAATCCTAAATCTATGGAAAATAAAAATATATATAAAATTATTAAACTGTATAAACCAAACTTGGGACCCATTTACCTGCGATGCAGCCGCGAGGCCATTACGTTGCGTTACCCGTTGAAAATTAAAAGTTTTCAATACTCCGGCTAGGGCCATGATTATCTTAATTTATCAGATATAATAAAATTATGGTTTTTGAATAATTTTATGGTTTATTGATAATAAAATTATTCAAAAATAAATTTTTATGTTTATTTTTTTTTTTTCTCAAAAAATATTGGAGATATAGCAGAAAGAACTCACAATGCGGGCGATAGAGTTTTTTGAGACGCAAAATGAGAGCCGATTACGAAGTTTTTCATCCAATTCTACGGTGAGTTATTTATGGCCTAATTTTTCAAAGTTGTTAGAAAATTGATTAAAAATGCTATAACTTTCAAGATACTGAAGATAGGAACATTGTATTATAGTCTCAATTGAAAGTTATTACTGCTAGCGAATGGCTAAGGAATCGGTGTGTTTTACCTGTTAATTTCCGAGCAATTAATGTAGCCAAAGAAATTAACAGATCAGTCGCATATTTTTTTCAGCCATTGGTCGATAACTTTCAATTCCAATCAAGAGATAACTATTCTTAATTTTGTCACAAGATAAAATAGAGCGCCATTTTTTTTATTTTTTCGGACCGCCATATTTGGAGTTATTTTCAACATGGAGACTTCGTATTAGGCTTAAAAAAAGCGTCTTCAAAAGATCTAAAGCTTTTCAAAAAATTTTTGACTTCGTCTCGTTATTTTTTTAATAATCGTTTGAAGAATAATTTAACAGCATTTCGTCGAGTTTATCATTTGCTAATTTCATTCCTTCCCCTAGTGAAAATATTTCTTGGAATTTTTCCGAATTTCCCCGTGATTACTCCGAATTTCTCCGCGGTTACTCCGAATTTCTCCGCGATTACTCTGAATTTCTCCCAAATTGACCCATGCGGAGAAATGGGTGGAAAAATTTTCTTCTCGTCGTTGATTTCGGAAGAATTTCTCAACAATAAAATTATTTTTTCAACCGGTTGGAGAAATGGCGGACAAATCTCTTCACCCTTTCTCCACCATTTGTTCAATTTTTTTCCAACTTTTTCAATTTTTCCAAACGAAAATGACTAATTATTAATAGCTACATAACGCAAAGCGTAATGATGTTTATTTTTTTCGAAAAAGATGAAAATTCGAAGACACTTGTTTTCAAAAAAGTTGATATACCTGAGGTACTTGGTATACAAAACTCCCGTGATCTTTCCATCAAATTGATGAATGTGGGGAAATGAGTGAAGAAATTACCCCTCCTCGTTGATTTCGCAAGAATTTCTCTGCGGTAAAATTATCTCTTTACACGTTTCTGCGCGTTTCAAAAATTCGTAGAACTCTTCGTGCTGGTATAAAAGTTACATTATATTTCAGTAGTCTCAACTAATTATAGTTGACGTGACTGTACCGACAAGGACAACATCCCAACCATTGAGTTTCTCTCTCGGCGACACGAAGTTCGGCTTCCAGTTTAATTATATTTCAGTGAGTTATGTTCGTTCTTATGATAATCCTATTTATTTTCTACAGTATCGGTTTCAGATCTGCTTTACCAGCTATATGGCAGATTTCTTCGAATGAATTGAAATAATATAAACGAAATTTTATTCATTAATTTCATATACTATTGATAATTAAAAAATTGTTAATTGTTATTAAATTTATAGAATGAATAAAATTATAAAATAAATTGGATTTCGATAGGAAAAAATTTTATGAAAAGGATGTTGTTTACATGTTAATTTATAGAAAATTAATTTAGCCAAAGAAATTAACATGCAGGCAACATCCTGTATCAATTTAAATCAATAAAAAGCTATAGGAAAAATATTAGCTAAGGAAAGGATGTTGTTTACCTGTTAATTTCTTTGGCAAAATTATTTTTATATAAATTAACAGGTAAACAACTTCCTTTCCTTAGCTGATATTTTTTCCATGCTTTTAATTCATTTAAAAATATAAAAAGCTATAGGAAAGGTGGCAGCTAAGGAAAGGATGTTGTTTACCTGTTAATTTCTTTGGCAAAATTATTTTTATATAAATTAACAAAATATTATTAAATTAATAATATTTTGCTTGGAAAACGCACTGAGCATGCGCAATAAGTTGGGTTGTGCTGAACTTGTAAATATGGCCGTCCTCATTCTCATGAACTAGTGATATATTCCTATTTGACGTGATTTTCTTAGTACTTTTACGTGTTGCGCATGCTCAGATCCCTCAGAATTATGGCGGCCATGTTTACAAGCGAAATGTTATTTACTTGTCGTGAGTTTGAGCCCTTAAATAATTATTGCGATAACAAAAATAACGCAAAGTCAAAAACGATAAAAAAAAGGTTATACCACTGATATCCGCCATTTTTGAGCTCTCGAGCTAACGGAGGTTTTGGAACTTACTATTGTTCCACGCGAGTAAACTAATAATTAGGTGAAATTAATTAAAGCAAGCAATTTCAGAATTTGTTAACTTTTAATTAATTAGTTATTTATCAAATAATGTTTTAACGTCAAGTTAGCGGAAACTTAACCAAAATACAAGAATTTTATTGAAATCGATTGCAAATAATTAGATCATTGTAACGATCTACTTTACATAATTTATTGATTTGTTTTTCCTTGTATTTATAAATAAATTACTGAAAGCAGTTTCTTCCTCTTCCAATATACTTACTCAAATGATAAATGACTTTCCTTCTCTACCGATCTTGTTTCTGTCCGCATGTGTGTGTGTATTATACGTTGACAGCTGACTATAATTTTAACACTGAAATATAATATAAAACTGGAAGCCGAACTTCGTGTCGCCGAGAGAGAAACTCAATGGTTGGGATGTTGTCCTTGTCGGTACAGTCACGTCAACTATAATTGGTTGAGACTACTGAAATATAATGTAACTTTTATACCGTGTAGTACTAGTTTGTTTTGACGTTGACTGTACACGATTTAATGTGCGCATGCGTGAGTGAGAGGGAATGCCAACTAATGTATTGCTATCTCTAGCGACACTCCGTACATTGGCTAAGCATAGGAGTTCACCTTCCAGTTTTATTATATTTCAGTGAATGTTAATGGCTGGTTTTCTTGTGTGGATTTATTTTTTTCCCATTTATTTTCGCGCATGTGCAGTTGAATGCGCAGGCATTTTGCAACAGCGTATGACATGAGGGGCTAAATCAGCCATGTTTTAATTCTTATTTTTCAAGAATTATTTGTTCGACGCCACTGCTCTCTCCTCATGTTTGCATGACAGGTGCATGCACATGATCATGCGCATGCAAGTGAAAAAAAAAATACAGGAAAGAAAGCACCTGCTAGGTTCTTTTGGGTGTTTATTTCTTTCCCTGTTTATTTTCGTGCATGCGCATTTAAATGCGCGGTCGGCAAAAAGTCAGATTGCAACATTATGTGCTTTCTTTTGGGTGTTTATTTTTTTTCACTTTAATGCGCATGATCATGCACATGCGTATGTCATGCAAAATTGAGGAGAGAGCAGTGGCGTCAAAACAAATAATTCTTAAAAAATAAGAATTAAAACATGGCTGATCCAGCTCCTTATGTCCTACGCTGTTGCAATCTGACTTTTTGCCGACTGCGCATTTAACTGCGCATGCGCGAAAAAAAACAGGAAAAAAAAAACACACAAAAGAAAGCACCTATGAGCTGGATTAGCCATGTTTGAAATCACCTATCCATGTTCAAGGATAATATATACGTAAACAACATTTTATTTATATATTTTTTTTTTAATATTTATTTAGATTATAAAATAAGACAGTACGGCGTGGCGTCGTTAAAACACAACACACACATTCATCTCTTGTTTTGCGAAAACTGACATAAAATAGTAATATGGCGGAAAAATAGATTTTTCATCTTATCGCGTCCATTTTTTAGTTTTTTTTTTTCCCCATTGAAAATTATTATTGGTAAGTAAGATTTCTATTAAAGCAACAAAAAAAAAAAAAAATAGAGACTCGTAGTGTTGTCTTTCGGAAGCTGGGGCCTGGCAGCATATATATAATATATATGTATACAAAAGTATATTCAAAACTCAAAAGACTATCAGTAAACTCAACAGTAAATTAACAAAGGATCAAATTAAAAACAAATAAATAAATATCATTAAAAAATATTATAGACAAATGAAACAACTACAAGTAAACTAAGCATCCTTGATTATATGTATTTATTATATTCTTTCTATCACATGTGGATAAATAAAATATTGGAAAGTTTTTAATATCAAAATTCAATTCACTTAAATAAAAGAAATGTATGAACAGTATGTGGCCCTGGGGAATATAAACTGTGATGCGAATGTGATTTAGAACGTGATAATTCACTGTAACGTTCTTGTTCAGGTGGTGCAACAAAGAGTACTGGTCTCGGTTTTCGAGTAATTCGGAAAAAATCAGAAAAAATAGGAGTAATGCGGAGAAAAACTGAGAAATATCGGAGAAAAAATTTTGCCAGGGTGTTCAGAGGATAATCGCATTGTAATGGGTATTGAGACTGATAAATATTCAATTCAGGGTAAATAAATAAATATCTCAAAATTCTCATGATCTCAAAATAAAAAATGGCCAAGTTTTTACATAAAAATCTTTTTTGTAAATTTTCAATGTTTTTTATTTGATATTTGTGAATAAGTGAACAAATTAAAAAAGAAAATTTTATTTTAGTTCTGATTAACACGGTGAAAAGAGTTTTAATGACATCAATACATACATATTTCATTTAAAAAAAAATTATCTCATTGGTCTCCAGCATCCAGAATAATGCTGGACCAAAGAAATAGAATATATTTTATTTCATTACGTGAAGCGTAACATTTTATTTATTTATGAAATAAAGAATATGAAAAAACTTTTTTTTAATTATTTAAATATGATTATCAAAAAGCGTACGTATTTGGCAACGACGATAAGATTTATTATTTTATTTTATTGAAAAACAAATAATGTAATCACCAAGCTAAGATTGCCAGACTAATTGGGTCGTTTTTTTTTCGTATCTTGTTATAACAAATCACATGCAACAATTATGACTGGTACACGTAGTTATTATAATGTATTTTATTATTATAATTATATTTTATTATTCTTCAAGTGAAATATTTCTTGCAAAGTTTGCAGAGATAACTAGATAAATATTTGAAATGACATGTTTTTAAAAATAAGCAAAGTGATGATTGACTTCATAACTCGAATATATATACAGCACCCGAAAATTTATTTAGACTTCATTTAAAAAAAAAAGTTTTTTTGCTAACACTATATTTAAAGAATGCATAGTAAATGGTTTTTTGTTGTATTAATATTACTGAATATTTTCAAGATCCAACATGCGGAATACGTAACACTTGCATTTACAACAGTTGACGTTATTTCCACTATGGTAACAGTTTATTTAGCTGCAGAAGAAAAATTGTCAACAGATTCTACAGCTGAAAGTATAGATAAAAACATCTTGGAACTCTCCCAGACAATAACAGACAGACTTGATGAACTTAATTTAGAACTTAATAATGTAGATACTTATTTTAAAAATTATATATCAGAACAAGTAAACTTAAAACAGTATGAACAAGTTTATGACGATGTTGATAGAATTGATTTGTTATATAATCAAAGTCAAAAATGGTTAACATATTTGAAGAAAAATATAACATGGGATCTTGACAGAAAAACTGATCAAATGATATCTCTTGATCTCGATTATCCACAATCAATTTTATTTGATATAAGCAGAAGATTTTTTCAAATAAGAAATAGAAATAAACCTACTTTTATTGAAAAGTTTCGTGATTCATTATTGAATAAAATATGTGACGATGATCTGACTCCGCACTATCAATTATTTTTATTTTATAAAAGAATTATTTATACAGAAGTTAAAGGATTTGGTGCAATGGCATTTTCATATATGTGGAGACATAAAAATAATGCTACTATTTATGAAATGAATGAAGTAAAAAATGAAAGAATGCAAAGTATCATTAAATATACAGAGTTGTTTAAAAATATAATGAAAACTACTAGAAATTTTATTCGACGATGTGATGTAAAATACTACAAGGGTAAGTTTAAAAAAATAAATTTAACATTAATATCTAATTATATTGTAGTGAAAATAATATATAATTATGTTGTTGTTTTTTAAGATAATAAGACTTATGCTTCTTTCGACAATATGTATTACACAACTGTACTTTTTAGAGAGCATTTTGAGCCCATTGAAACAATCATTGAATGGGAAATACCAAATGCTTTTCGATTGTGTCAATTACATAATGATTGCGATGACAATAATCATAGGTATGATAAAATTTGTCCTGGTTTGATTAAAAATTGTCAAAGAGCATTGACTATCGAGTATTGTCAACGAGTAAGTTAACAAATAATCTTGATAAATTTTCAGGATAATATTCATGCGATAAAATCAATATAAAAAAGCTAAAAATAATATTTAAAATTATGAAATTTATATATAGAAAGAAGGAGATCAAAGAAGTACAAGGAATTATTATTGGATGAGAATTAGAAATTTATAAAAATCTATGGATTTGGGTGATACATATCGACAATGCCAGCCAAATTCGTTCCATAAGATAAATAATTTTCATACAGATTATATAAAAAATATTCAACTTCCAATTTACTGTGATTGTATAGATGATAGTATTTATACTAGAAGCACTAATACGATTAGAGCTTTCAGTTTGTTATGGTCTCAAACGAGTGCAAACAACATGTTGAGTATTATATATAAATTATATATTTTTATTTTAAATAAAATTTGTTGAATGATCATTTGTTTGTATAGGGTAGCAACTGGTGCAAGACTTGTTGCTAAAGATCGAATGATTCATATTCAGCTTCGTGAAGGTAAACTTTTGCCTTATGGAGAAATTGATAAAAAAACTGAGAGATGGATACCACTACCGTCCTTTGAATATAATAAAAATTTTCCTCATGTGGCAATTGATTTGAATGACAAGCGATATTTATTGACTGAAAATATTGATTTTATCTTGATAAATCATCTGTGGGCAAAAACGATATGTCTACAAAAATTGGCTTTCGATGAAGAACATTTATTGACTGGTAAAAAATAATAGTATAAAATAAAAAAGAGAAAAAAAATGAAAACAATTAACTATGTGAAAAAATAATTTTAATTTTAGGTGTGAGGTTCAACTATGAACATCTTTAGAAAAACGTTTAAAACTTGAAGCAAAATTTGTTGGTTTTAATTATCAACATGGAAACATAACATCTAAAAGAAAATATAAAAAACAATCATGCAAAAAGCTGTAATTATATTTATTACTATAACAAAACATTTGAATTATTTAATTGAATATATAATTATTAATTTACACATTTCAGACCTGAATTGATTTTGAATAATCCTGATGATCCACTCAAATTTGAAACACATCCACATGATTCTAAGGAAAATCAATTTATTACAATCAGAGCATCAGACTTGATTAAAGATGCATCACAAACAACTATTCCATTTTTTGATCTTTTAGAAGTTGCACCTAAAACGAGCGTACCACTTAACGGGATTGAATTATTTCACAAAGGACAACTTGATGGTTCATCTGGTGGATATGTTTCTTTGAAATTATATCCATTAAATTTGACTATGTATATGAATCCACCATTATTTCCTGACTTTTTAAATATTGAAAATATAACAGTACCTAAATTTGAAACTTAAAAATATATATAACAAATTGAGTATGTTTTTTTCTTTTTTTTTTTTTAATTTAAAAAACACATTTAGTATAATAATAATTTATTGAAGTATAGAACATGGCTGGATTTTTATTATCTTCAACGGAAATAAAACTACAAGTGCATTTGCTCAGTCTTTTTGTTGTATTAATATTACTAAATATTTTCAAGATCCAACATGCGGAACACGTAACACTTGCATTTACAACAGTTGACGTTATTTCCAGTATGGTAACAGTTTATTTAGCTGCAGAAAAAAAATTTCAACAGATTCTACAGCTGAAAGTATATAGATAAAAAAATCTTGGAACTCTCCCAGACAATAACAGACAGACTTGATGAACTTAATTTAGAACTTAACAATGTAGATACTTATTTTAAAAATTATTTATTGGAACAAGTATTCTCAAAGCAGTATGAACAAGTTTATGACGATATTGATAGAATTGATCTGTTATTAAAGTATTTTTACTTGAGAATAGAATTCAAATGTTTCTATGGTTGGGTCAGGAGTTATCTGCTGAATGAATTCAAGCTGTTTTTGGTTCTCATGTTGTGGATACTGATCGTACCATATTGCCTGTTCTTGATAATCCACTTAATCAACGTATCAGAGATATTATTGCACAAGTACGTGCTGAAAGACATCTCTATATGAAGTTAACTATTGTACGACAGAGAGGTAAATTGGAAATGGTACTTCGTCATTTTCTTGTTGAGGACAGAGGTAATGATGGTAGTCCTGGTTATGTTGATTTTCTTTGTCACATGCATAAAGAAATTAAGCAACTCCTTAATCAATAAAACTTGTAAATAATTTTTTTATTGTTTTATAATGAAAAATTATAAACACTAATGTTACGTCTTGGTATAATTTAGAATTAAAAATCAATAATAAATAATAATCTAATAAATTCAACGCATGTAATATGCCGAGCAAGCAATAAAATTTTTCTTTTTTATTTTTAATTATTTTCCATTTTGAATAAAATAAGCATTTTACCTTTTTCACACAATATAATATTTCTATTTTTCAAAATTATTTTGTAAGCAGTTTTCAAAGTCACCTCTGCAACGCGAGATACTACATCCGTTGAAATTATTAAATTATTATTTTTTAAATGTTTAAACAAATGGAATAATGCTGACTACTATGGGAACCATTTAATATGATTGGTTCAAATATGGCACCACTTTTTCATCCCTACTTTAAGATATAATTTTATGGGAATATTTTAATTTTAATTTTCAAGGAGCGTCACTCTCGTGATAACTTTTATTCGACCAACATCTAATTAAGGCTGAATGTAAGTCCCAAGGTAGGACAATTCTTTGGGTTCAAAGAGGCACCCTTGTAACCATAGTTTAAAAAAATAATAAGCGCCCTCTAATATCTAAAATTTTCATACTTTACTGCCGCGTCTTTAGAAGTATGAGTGCGGGCGCCTTGTATTTACACTCACTAACACTACTTCAGCAGATTTTCAATGCTTCACCCGGTACTTTTTGGCTGTTTTTAACGCTAAATTTTTGTCTTAAATAATTAATAACTTTTAAAATTCGTGGTAGAAATCAATGATTTTTTTTTTATTGTTTCCGTAATTTAAATTAATATAAGCTGTAGTAAAATGAAGGTTTTCTGTGAGAGCGTTTTTTCAATAGAAGTGAAAACGTGCCGATGCTTCTTATGCTTGTGTGTTAAAGTGTTAAATTGTTGTCAACTTTGACTCTAATTATCTCGGTCAAATCATGGTCGAAAATTACAAAAAAAAATTGATAAAATAGATTTTTATTTCACTTAAAAAATGAGCCTACTTTGATCAAAATCTGCACGGAGAAAAATTTTCAGCAAATTTTGCTATGGCGCCATATCATTGAGGGTCTATCTTCTGACTATTCAAATATTTACTATTATGTTAACAAAAAAAAACAATTTTTGTCTTGAAAAATTAAAATGTACCATAGCAATTTATATAATGTTTTTTTTTTGCTATGTTCAGATTAAAAATTACAATGCATAAAGAAATTTTTACGAAGGCCAAATTTAAAAGTTAAAATAATCCAGCCTAAAAATTACATTGTACCATAGCAAAATATATATATATTTTTTTTTGCTTTGTTATTCATAAAATTTTACGTTGTTGCTGTGGACAAAATTAAAATGATCCTCTGAAAATTTACAATGTGCCATAGTAAAAATTTAATTCTCTTAGAAATCCTATAGGTGTCACTGATAAATACAAAGCAACATGGTTAAAATTACAATGGGCCATAGCAAAAGCAATGACACACTCAGAAATGTCAACCACCCCCACTTTTTAGCCGACCGCGCAGGCGTGTCTTTGCTTATGTTTAATGAAAAACAAACAAATGTTAGCTCTTGTAAATGTTGTTGTGGCGCAGCGGATAACGCGTAGGAATTCTGTTCGGAAGGTTTGGGGTTCAAATCCTGGTTTAGGTTAATAAATTAAAAAAATAAAATAAAATAAAAAGAAATAAAAAAAAAACAAATAAATAAATTATATAGATATTGACAATAAAAAAAAAAATTTTTATAATATTTTCAATAAATGGAATAAATTTTGCGTTTGACCATAACAAAAATTACTATGGTACACAAAAAAAAAAATAGCCACGCCCACACGATATTTTGCTATGGCCCATATGAAAATATCATGAAACCGAAAGATGGCGCAGCTCAGCTATGGGCCATTGTAAAATTTGCTATGTTTTTTTCGTAAAAAAAAATAAAAAATTCTCTCCGTGTGTGAGAGGGAATTTTTTTTCAATATATTGACATTCAGCCTTAAATGTAAAATCATTCTAATTTTATTTGAATTAAATACTTAATAAAATTTCACAAATTTATAATAAAAATTATTGATCATTTTAATCTATAAAAATATAAACAAAATAATTTCAATTCTTTTAAAAATTTATAATAAATAAATAACATTATCAGTGAATCGAAACCTAAATAAATAACTGTGACAATTTATTATTCCTACAAATTTTACCCTTCCTAAATCCTAAACATTGACTGTGAACTTTTTCCGGGGTGTTGTTTTTCTGTGCTACGAGTTTTGTGTTACCTATTGGATTATTCTTCATTATCAACATCATCAGGCGACCATCCGGATTGACGCGCTCTCTTCAATTTAAATTTGGATAAACCACAACATCAAGGTAGAATCTACATAATCACACATTCCCTCCTAACCCGTTACCCAGTAGGGAATAACAAAATAAGAGGATTATAAAAAAATACGTGAAATATCAGGCTCATTAATTTGTATTATTGCTAAAGAAGAAGAAAAACAATAAATCCATTCGAAATATGATTAATTACTTAAAAATAATCTAGTGTTAATTTGTTTTTCCAATATTCTGTATTCCAATTATTTTTGGCTCTAATATTTTATTTACATCCAACAATTGTTGAAAACAAATTATTTATTAAAATAATATTATTATATTGAAAAATAGATAGAAAAATGACTTTTAATATTTTTAATTACCTGTTAAAAATTAATTATCTGTTGGAGGTTATCATTCAGGTATTTCTAGCCTGTTTTTTTTTGTTTTTTTTGGAATTTTTAATTATTCATTTGCAGCTTACCAGTAGTTAATATATACTATTTTGTTGATTAAAAAGTCGATCTTAATTTCAATTATTGAACCATGTAGACATAATTATTCATTTGATTTATTTTCTATTTTTGTGGACTTACTGGAGCCTCAACTGGTCGTGTTACTCAGATACAGCAACAGAAAAATTAAAAAATATATATATGTATAATTATTGACTTCTACACATAATGTTTCAAGGTAAAGTACATTATAAAACAATATTCAAAATTGATAACAATTTTAAAACACATTCATACCAATGCATTTTGTTTGATAATAATTTAAAAAAAAAATATAATTACACTCGATAAATGTTTTGTTGAATTACGTCGAATATTTCGATAATTGCTCGAAATTTTTATAATAAATATCAAAAAACTTGATAATTTTTTTTGACTACGAAACAAAATGCATTTTAATTGTTAAAATTGTTGTATAACATAAAACTCACCGTTCAAAGTGTTTTTATAAAGGCAAAACATTTTCAATATCCGATAAATAATCAAATATAACGTATATTTTTTCTTTGAACTACTTATTGTGTTTCAAATACAAACTACAACGATGTTTTCTTTTCGGACGGTAATAGATTATTTTATTTTAAATTATTAAAGAATAAGTCAGTAATAAAAAAACAAATGTTATTGTTAATAATAATACTATGAATTAATTGTTTATATTATTTAAGATAATTGTTATGTCATTGTTGATCATTGGCGTCATCTTGTCGGAGGTAGCTGCTAATAAGGTCTCATCAGCAGCATTGGCCTCCTTAGCAGGCGGAAAGTAATTGATATTATATTTTCTATCAAAATTAAAACATAAATATAAACAATTTTTTTGTCTTTGACTGAAGGAAGAAGAGAAGATCTGTGGATACTGGATCATTCGAATAATGCATATTAATGTAATCTATGCCACAACATGTTATTTGTTTATTTTTTAGCCTTTTATTCACATTTGTTAAAAATAAACTGTATTGTAAATATAGTTTAAATATATTAAACTATAATTAAATTATACATACGATATTAACAAAAGAAGAAAAAAAAAAATTTGGTTATTGTATCATTTTATAATAATTTATATTTTGTGCAATTGAAAAATTAAAATTTCTGCATAAATGTATAATATAATTTGAAAAATTTAAATAAATAAATAACATTTCAATGTTTGTCAGTCTTAAAAATTATTTTAAAATTATTTCCGTTTCTTTTTTTTTAACAAACAAGTGGAAATAATTTCTCTGCTTTATTCACTGAGAAAAAAAAACCACAAAAATTGTTGTGAGAGCACAACAAACTAGAGGCGAAATCCTATCCTGTCGCTTTTTGTTGTGCTGCAACAAAAATTGTTCTATCGTTAAACAAAATTTGTTGTGCTACAACAAATTTTATTGTATCGTTGAACAAATTTTATTTAGCTGCACAACAATTTTTACCATCCAATAATATTTGTTGTGTTGCTTAATAATATTTGTTCGGCTGCTCAATAAATATTGTCCAGTTTCAAGGCAAATATTACAGTGCTGCACAACAATTTGATTTTCAGTTATCGGTAAGACTCGGTCTTGTTCGTGTGCCTCGGTATATCTACATGGCATTGTGTGGAATTTTCTAAGTCAGTCTAAGTTGAGATCAGCTTTGGTGTGACTGACGTTTTGAAAATAAATTAATTAGTCCCAAGATGTCAAGTTTTAATAACATTTTAATCATTGAATTATAAACTAAAATATTTGTGAGCAACTAGATAAATAACCAAACTTGATATTTAACAAATCACATCAACAATAAAGTATGAAATTATATGAAAATGACAAACATAACCTGCATCTGTCATTTTAATGCAGAGATTTTTTATTTTAATCTTTAATAATTATGAATATGAAAAATAAATCAAAGCATTAATTTGAATTAATTTGTTCCTTAATTGTTTTCCTTCTTCTTTTTAATTATCATAATGAAAATTTATTTCGTAATTTTGAAAAAAAAAAAATTTAATATGGTTTTAGAATTTTTGTTATGTGGAATAATAAAAATTATTAAACTAAATACAAAAATTGTTGTATGTTCATGTTGGAGCATAACAAATTTTGTTGTATGTCTATTAATTTTTGTTTGGAGCATGACAAATTTTGTTAAACAGCACTGTAATTATTACTCTGCCAGATGAACAAAAACTGTACTACCGGCAGAACTAATATTATAGAGTTTCAACTTCGCCTCTACTTTGTTGTGCGGCACGACAATTTTTGTCCTGTTTTCTCAACAATATTTGTCGTTTTTTTTTCTCCGTGTTGTCTCATCATTTTTTGATGAATGTTTTAAATTATAATGTTATAGGAAAAATCGAAATTGCCAGAATCGAAAAGAAATTTTTAATTATTCATTTGCAATTTACCAGTGTTGATTAAATAATCGATCTTAATTTCAATTATTAAACCATGTAGGCATAAGTTATCAATAATTATTCATTTGATTTATTTTTTATTTTTGTGGAGCCTCAACTGGTCGTGTTACTCAGTTATAGATACAGCAACAGAAAAATTAAAAAAAAAAAAAAAAATTATTATTGCCTTGTACACATAATGTTTCAAGGTGGAGCACATAATAAAACAATTATATTTAAAATTGATAAGAATTTTAAAAGACATTCATACCAATGAATTTTGTTTGATAATAATTTTAAAAAAAAATATAATTACACTACACTCGATAAATGTTTTGTTGACATACGTGGAATATTTCGATTGCTTTAAATTTTCATAATAAATATCAAAAAACTTGATAATTTTTCTTGACTACGCAACAAAATGCATTTTAATTATTAAACTTGTTATATAAACATACACTCACCGTGTATATACATATAAAAGCGATACATTTTTCGATTTTCCATATTGTTACTATACTACAAACTACTACGATGTTTTTTTTTCGCACGGTAATAATTTATTATATGTAGGCGGAAGCCTAGTCTACTAGTATTTTATTTTTAATTAATAAATAATAATATAAGTCAGTATAATAAAAAAATAAATGTTATATTGTTAATAATAATACTATGAATTAATTGTTTATACATTATTTAAGATAATAATTATGTCATTGTTTATCATTGGCGTCATTTTGTCGGAGGTAGCTGCTAATCCGGTCTCATCGGAAGTATTGGCCTCCTTAGCAGGCGGAGGGTAATTAATAATATATATTCTATAAAAATTAAAACATAAATATATACAATTTTCTAGTTTTTGACTGAAGGATGAAGAGAAGATCTGTGGATACTGGATCATTCGAATAATGCATATTCGTGTAATCTATGCCACAACATGTTATTTATTTATTTTTTAGCCTTTTATTCACATTTGAAAAAATTAAACTGTATTGGCAAAAGAAACAGTACTTATCAGAATATAAATCCACGAATAATAAATTGAATATATTTAAATGATACATACAATATTAACAAAAGGAGAAAAAAAATAACTTCCGTTCACGTAAAATCTATCAAAAAAATTAAAAAAAATTTGGTTATTGTATCATTTTATAATAATTTATATTTTGTGCAATTGAAAAATAAAAATTTCTGTATAATATAATTTGGAAAATTTAAATAAATAAATAACTTTTGATGTTTGTCAGTCTTAAATATTATTTTAAAATTATTTCCGTTTTTTTTTTTTTAACAAACAAGTGGAAATAATTTCTCTGCTTTATTGTCTCATCATTTTTTGATGAATGTTCGATGATGAACTTTTATGTTTTAAATTAATGTTAGGAAACATCGAAATTGCCAGAATCGAAAAGAAATTTTTAATTATTCATTTGCAGCTTACCAGTATAGTTAATATATATATACGATTTAATTATTTATTTGATCTATTTTTTATTTTTGTGGACTTACTGGAGCCTCAACTGGTCGTGTTACTCAGTTAGATACAGCAACAGAAAAATTAAAAAAAAAAATTATTATTATTGCCTTCTACACATAATGTTTCAAGGTAAAGTGCATTATAAAAAAATATTCGAATTTGATAGGAATTTTAAAAGACATTCATATCGATGCATTTTGTTTGATAATAATTTAAAAAAAAATATAATTACACTCGATAAATGTTTTGTTGAATTACGTGGAATATTTCGATTGCTTTAAATTTTCATAATACATATCGAAACTTGATAATTTTTCTTGATTACGCAACAAAATGCATTTCAATTATTAAAATTGTTATTTAAACATACACTCATCGTGTATATAAAAGCGATACATTTTTCGATTTTCCATATTGTTACTATACTACAAACTACTACGATGTTTTTTTTTCGCACGGCAATAATTTATTATGTAGGCGGAAGCCTACTAGTATTTTATTTTAAATTAATAAATAATAATATAAGTCAGTAATAAAAAAATAAATGTTATATTGTTAATAATAATACTATGAATTAATTGTTTATACATTATTTATAAGATAATAATTATGTCATTGTTAATCATTGGCTTCATGTTTGTCAGTCTTAAAAATTTTTTTAATACTAGTGTTGTTGACGGCCGCAAGCGGCCGTTTTCGTTGATCAACTGTCAATGATATGACAAAAAACAATTAATGAAATTTTTTATACAAAAAAAAAAAAGGATTCAAAATAATTTGTGTTACCGGTATAAGACTTAGTAAATTTTAACTCGAGAAAAACGAAAAAAAAAAAAAAATTACTTAAAAATGATCATATACAGATGCATGCCTTTTACATTGAATATTTTCGATTGTTTTTCTATTTTTTTGAAAAAAAGGCGAGGGCTAATTTGTACTACTAAAATCAGAATTTGATCCTAAATAACAATAACAAATTGTAAATTTAAATTCTGGAGTAAACTATTTTTTTTTGAATAATCTTAAAGTACGAATCCTGCTTTTATTGATTCAAATGAGCTCACGACTTTCTTTTCGAGAATAAATAAAAAAACTATTCACCATTATTTATTATCCAAGGTGCCAAGCAATTGTTAATAAACATTTTCGTCAAACAATTTTTTTATTATTTTCCACTGAAGGACAAAATCTGTTATTATTAATACAAATTAACCTACGACTTTTCTTCTAAGAATAAAAACAAATCATTTGATAATATTTTTTTTCGAGGTGCCATGTAATTGTTAATAAACAATTGCATGACACCTCCAAAAAATAATCCTTTACAAATAATTATTTTTTTATATTTGAAGAAAAAAACGTGGGCTTATAATAGCAGAGTGGGAAAAAAATATAAAAAATTGTTTATTAATGATTGCATGTCACCTCGAACAGCTGTTAATATTTATTAATAAATATTGTTGAATAATTTTATTTTTCATTTTTGAAAAGAAAGTCGTCAGCTTAATCTAAACCAATAAATGCAGATTGCAGGATTCATACTTCAATAAAGATTTGAAAAAAAAAATTGGTTACTTTAAAATTTTAGTTAACAAATTAACAAAACTTTGTTATTCTTAACTATGTACAAATTTCGATTTCATTAATACAGTAAAAATATAAAAATAAAAAAATAAATATTTAAAGTGATTTTCTTTTTTTTTTTGTGAGTGTGTGCATCTTCAATCAATTTTGCGTACCTTAATGAAATTTAAAATAAAAAAAAAAAAAACGGCATTAAATTGAAATACAAATAATTCTATAAATCATAAATATTGTTTATATTTTTTACTAACTTTAATGCATGATTGTGCCTCCTGATGCACTCTGACATTTGGCCTTGTCATTGAACCTTGAATGATTTATATCATTTTTAATGGTACTATTGATTTCTATTTGTTCGAGATTATATCTGTATTTTTTTAAACAATAAATATTAGCTGTTAATAAAATATATACAAACAAGTTATTAATTTAATTTAATTGAAAAAAAAAAAATAGTTTTTATTCGATTCAAATAGACAAAATTTATCATAATTATTTCCGCCTTTTTTTTTAACAAACAAGTCGAGATAATTTCTCTGCTTTGTCTCATCATTTTTCGATGAAAAAATAATTCAAAAAATTGATAAGAAACAATTGTTCGATTAATTTTTTCTCCGTTATATTTAATTTTATTTTGAAAATAATTCTTTACCCAATAATTGAAAATAATGCACATCCATGTTGTACAAAAAACATGCACATTGTGTCGATTGCAATGATGTCATTGATAAATGCAAATGTTGCAATGTAACTGTGAATCAACACTGGGTAATAATTAACTTGTAAATTAAATAAATAATCATACTGAGCATATAACATTTGTTTTGGTAAAGTTCCATTCACCGGAGCAAAATTATTATAAATTATTGGCACCAATGGAATCAGCATGAATGGTGTGATTGTTCCACAAATAACACCTTCAATAAAAATAATAAATTTATTTTGAATAAATTATTTAAACAAAATAAATTTAATAAATAAATAATACTTACTAAAATATGTGAGTGTCATTTTTTTAGCTCTCACACCGTGTTCATTTAAAATTTTAATTTCAGCTTCAGATTTAAATTTAATCCAATCTTTTTCCAAAGTAATCAACAGTTTTTTCATCTAAATTATTAAATTTTATTTATTATTTTTTATTCTAATTGATCAAACTCAATTTATGTTTAAATATTTAACAAAAATAATTTACTTTTTTACTGTTAAAAAAACAATTAACAACTTTTGCAGCGACACTAAAATCCACAAGAATATTTGGTATTGTTTCTAAAAATAAATCAACATTCGAACGAGCCAATATTGCACCGTAAATCTGTACAAAATTATTTATAATAAATTTAATTTTTATTTGTTGTTCGGTTTTAAATAAAATTACCTGAAAATATGATTGACTTATTGTTAATATCAACATGATAATAAATACAATATTTTTTGTTACAATCGGTTGATGTGGCCATACACCAGAAAGTGATGCAAGTAATTTATTGATTGCAAGATATGTGCTAAATTAACACTACACCTACTTTTACATCTGCCAAGATGATCAGACAAATGATTTGTACAATTTATAATTGTGCAGAAAAAATGTCAGCACATCTTGAAAGTATCGCTAAAAATCGAGGAACAGTTGGAATGTAAGAATTGTCTGCAAGGTAATTTTTATTATTAAATTTATATGTAAAGGAATTAATAGTTAAAAATTATTACAGAGTTACAACTGATGTTATTGTTTCAACTGCATTTGGAATTGATAGTAATTGTATCAATAATTTTGACAGTGAATTTCAAAAAGTAAAACTGATCAAATGATATCGCTTGATCATGATTATCCACAATCAATTTTATTTATTTTATTTGATATAAGCAGAAGATTTTTTCAAATAAGAAATAGAAATAAACCTGCTTCTATTGACAACTTTCGTGATTCATTATTGAATAAAATATGTGACGATGATCTGACTCCGCACTATCAATTGTTTTTATTTTATAAAAGAATTATTTACACAGAAGTTAAATGATTTGGTGCAATGGCATTTTCATATATGTGGAGAGACATAGAAATTTAAAAAAAAAAAAGAGTTTCAAAATTTAATCAAAACAGTTCGCTTCAAAACCGACCAAATTTAAAAATCATTGTAATTTCTATAATACCGACTGAAAAAAAAAATTATAGGTATAACAATAATAATATTTGCACATAGACTGTCATTATTATTGTATCGCAATTTTTTTTTTTAACAATACAATAATAATAAAAAAAATACTAATATTACCAGTGATGACGATGACTTTCTCTGATTGTCATGTTGGATCATGTTTAATTTACTCTGATGCCAGTGACAGACTGTGACAGATTGTGATTCACGGATTCACTTGTGAGTTGTGACACTCACAAATGTTGTTGTAAAAATAATGTGATAAAACAATCAACTGTGGACGAAAAAAAAAAAACATATATTTTTTGTTTATTTATTATTAATTGACATTGTAAGGATGGAGGACATCAGTGATAAATTTTTTTATGTATACAGTTCATCACTTGACACTAGGATTCAGATTAAAATGTGAGTATTTTTGTTTTGACAATGTCAACAATTTAATTGACAAAATATTAATTATTATTGTTGAATTAAATTACTCAATAATAATCCATATGTAGAAAGTTGGATTTAAAAAAAGGAAACTTTCTTTGGACTGGTTATTTTTTTTTTTTTTTTGACAGATTTATTATAATTTATTTATTTAAAAAAATCATTTTGTTTACAGGTAAAAGGAAATTTATAAATTGAATTAATTTTTAAATGAATTAATAAATATATTGTCATCAGATATTGTTTAATAAAAATTAATTTAATAATATATTAAGATAAAAATTAATTTAAAAAAAAAAAATTGAGTAAATTTGATAAGAATAATCAAATCATTGTGTGTGAATAAAAGTTTAAAGGTTGATCTTTGTTCAATGAATTCGATACAAAAAATATGAAAAAAAAAAAACAATTATTTATCATCAAAAAGATTATAAAAAGAATAATTGAGAAAAATTTATGAAAAATCATTCAACCCAGTAATCTAATCACAGCTTACACAAGATAAATACTTTGTTAATTTTTTTTTTAAGTATTTTCAAAATAAAAAAAAAAAAGAATTAATGAGTAAAACATTTGTGAATTAAAATTAAAAAAATATATATTACAAACAACGTACAGCTTTGTGTCCTTATCCTCGATCTAATTATTAGAACCTTGATAAATAAATGAAAAAAATATGTTTTGATAATTAAAACGTCATTAAATTATTATGGGTATTTTGAATGACGTTATAACAAGAAGTCATTGATCCTCTTATAAATATATTTAAATTTCCAGATAATTTCTTATTAATTATTAAATAACAATAAGGAAAATAAAAAATAAAAGTATTATAATTTAAAATGTAATTTAATATATATTTTTTTGTTTCTGCTTCAGAGGTACCTTGGAAGGAAAAGACAAAACCAGAATATGATAAACTTTTGTTGGATCCTATGATAAAATATTCTGGTCTTTATGGAGCTGGTAATGGACGTGGTGATCTTGCTGCATCACTGCAAATATGGGGTGGTGGTAGACCACTTGCATTACCAGTTCATACAGCCTACAAGCCTTTTTCCAACCGATGGAAGTGAGTTTTGTGTTTTTTATTATAAAATTAAACTATTAATAATCATTTAAAATATACCTGAAAATATCTTCACTTGCGAGTAAACAGTTAAATTAATTCACATATTATATCCAAAATGTTTAATAATTATCATGACAATAATATATAATAATAAATTCAAAAAAATAAAATAAAAAAAAGCAAACATTTCATAGAATATTTTAAAGATGAATATTAAAAAAATTAAATTTGAAATAATAATAACATTGAGTCATTACAATACGATGATTAATTAATTTATTTTTAAATTTATTTATTTTCAATTTATCCAACATGTACGATAATCGTGAGTTTAAAAAAATAAATAAATTATTAAATGCAATATTTATTTATTTATTTTTTTCATATATACTCTTGTCATGATAATTTTTTTAAGGGATTACCACCACCAATCAAAAACGCAGATAGAGCCTTGAAATTTTTTGAGCAGATTAATGAAATAATAATACATACGCTCAAATTTTTTGATAATTTTCTTGTAGCTAATTATAATTAATTACTAAATAGGCTACTTTTGAAGGTTATACATAGGTTCTTATGGAAGTCATTTTTAGTTTTTAGAAACCTGGTTAGCCATTTTATGGAAAACGCAGATAGCTTTTCAAAACTACAGATAGATAGATTAATAAGAAAGTTTTGATAAAAATTAATAGGGCTTTGAGACCTTTTATTTTACCATAAATAAAAATAAATTTTTGTCTTTGTCTAAATACTCATTGATGAAATTTTCTCTTCTTTTTTATCTCGTTCGCACTCATAGAAATATTATGTTTCTAAAGTTCATACGCAAGAGGTCTCTAGATATGCGGTGGTAATCCCTTAAACATTTATAATAGTCATTGAATCATTATGTTTACATGTTACTATACTTTTATAATTTTTTAATTATAAATAACTTACTTTCTCCATGTCCAAGAATTTGACAAAGCTTCTTGTTTCTCGATTTGACTATATAATAATACTAATTTCTACTATATAATAATAATGAAAATATTGATACTTTTAGCTGGAATCAATGGGTAACATTTCCAATATCATATTCTGATCTTCCACGTGATGCTCAATTATGCATAACAATATATGATTGTGCTGGTCCTGGCCGTCAAATAGCTGTTGGTGGTACAACAATAACATTATTTGGTAAACATGGTGTATTTCGTCAAGGTATGCTTGATTTACGTGTATGGCCTGGTATTGAATCAGATGGCAATACACCAACATCAACACCAGGTAAAGCACGTGATACTGATAAAGAACAAATGCAACGTCTTGCAAAATTAGCTAAAAAACGTCGTAATGGACAAATGTCACGTGTTGATTGGCTTGATCGTTTGACATTTCGTGAAATTGAATTAATAAATGAACGTGAAAAACGTACATCTGATTATCTTTATTTAACTGTTGAATTTCCTGAAGTATCAATGGATGGTATTTTATATTCAATAGTATATTATGAAAAAGATGGTGATGAAGTTGTACAACATAGATCACAACCAGATGTTGTAACATTACCAGATTATGAAATATTACAAGATAATTTAGTTGAAGTTAAACATCATAAATTAGCAAGAAGTTTAAGATCTGGTGGTAATACAAGAGAAGTTAAACCAACATCAACTGTACGTGATGCATTAAATACAATATTAGCATATCCACCAACAACAAGTTTATCAACTGAAGAACAAGATTTAATATGGAAATTTAGATTTTATTTATCAAATCAAAAAAAAGCATTAACAAAATTTGTTAAATGTGTTAATTGGAAAGTTCCTGGTGAAGAAAGACAAGCATTAGAAATGCTTAGTTTATGGGCACCACCAGATCCAGAAGATGCATTAGAATTATTAGGACCAGCATTTACACATCCAAGTGTTAGAAAATATGCTATTGGTAGATTAAATCATGCACATGATGATGATTTAATGCTTTATTTATTACAACTTGTACAAGCACTTAAATATGAAGATTTTGAATCAATTAAATTAGCTAATCAAAAATTATTACGTGATAATAATAATGAAAAAAATGATAAAGATTTTAAAAATTTAGATACATCTTGTCATGGTATTTGTACATCAAATGATTCAGATCAAATAATACAATCAACAACAACAACAACAACAAGTCAAGATAAAACACCAATAGATTTATCATCATTTTTAATAACACGTGCATCACAAAATTCAACACTTGCTAATTATTTTTATTGGTATTTATCAATTGAATGTGAAGATCAACCAGATCCATCAATTGCTGCAAAACAAGATACACGTGTACGTGAAATGTATTTAACTGTTATGAAAATGTTTACAACAACATTATCACAAGGTAATACTGTTTGGCAAAAAAGACGTGCATTTTTAACACGACAAAAGTTATTTATTGATCAACTTGTTGCACTTGTTAAATCAGTTGCTAGAGAAAGTGGTAATCGTAAAAGAAAAATTGATAGATTAAAAGCATTATTAACTGATCCTGATCCATCATTTAAAATTAATTTTTCAAATTTTGAACCAATACCATTTCCATTAGATCCAGAAATTTCAATTAAAGGAATTATACCGGAAAAGTAAGTTTACACATTGTTTTATTATATTATTTATAATAATTAACCTTGGATTTTTCATTTTTTTTAGAGCAATTTTATTTAAATCTGCATTGATGCCATCAAAATTAACATTTTTAACGACTGAAAATACTGAATATATTGCAATATTTAAGCATGGTGATGATTTACGTCAAGATCAACTTATTCTTCAAACAATTGCACTGATGGATAAGCTATTACGACGTGAAAATTTGGATTTAAAATTAACACCATACAGGTAAATTATCTTCTTATAAAAATAATAATAATTAATAATTGATAATTAATTTTTTAATAAAATTAAAATATATTTAGAGTTTTAGCAACAAGTACGAGACATGGTTTTTTACAATTTATTGAATCAACAACAGTTGCTGAGGTATTAGCAAGTGAAGGATCAATATTAAATTTTTTTAGAAAACATCATCCATCTGAAACTGGACCATATGGTGTTGCTTCTGAAGTTATGGATACATATGTTAGAAGTTGTGCTGGTTATTGTATAATAACATATGTACTTGGTGTTGGTGATCGTCATTTAGATAACTTACTATTAACAACATCAGGTAAATATAATAATAAATTTATCAAATAATTAATAATAAACTAATTGTAATTGTTTTTTTGTTTTAAAGGTAAATTATTTCATATTGATTTTGGTTATATTTTGGGTCGTGACCCAAAACCATTACCACCACCAATGAAATTAAGCAAAGAAATGGTTGAAGCAATGGGAGGTGTTGGTTCTGAACATTATCATGAATTTAGAAAACAATGTTATACAGCATTTCTTCATCTTCGTCGTCATGCAAATTTAATGCTTAATTTATTTTCACTAATGGTCGATGCAAGTGTTCCTGATATTGCATTAGAACCTGATAAAGCTGTTAAAAAAGTACAAGATAAATTAAGACTAGATTTAAGTGATGAAGAAGCTGTTCATTATGTACAAAATCAATTGGATTTATCAGTTACTGCTGTTATGGCTGCTTTAGTAGAACAATTACACAAATTTGCTCAGTACTGGCGAAAATAATTATCAATTAAATTGTTCAATACTTAATTTTTTTTCTTTAGTCTGACATATTTTATAATATAAATATATTTATGTATATTTACTCAAAGACTGTGTTCCTTGTTGTTAAATAAGATAATCACTTTTTTAAATAACTCAAAAATGTAAATAATATTGTTATAACAAAACTGTTGATTATTTTTTTTTTTTCTTTTTTCTTTGTGATTTGATATCAAAGATATTTTATATAATGACCAAACAATTATTGAATAAAAAATAATATAAAGTACAAGATGAATTGGATTTAATCATTATTTTTTTTGTTATTTACGTAAATAATTATATTTATTAGTATAGCATTTTTATTTTTTTTTGTTTTTACAGTTTATCATTGTTATTAATAGTTTTATGAAAATTCAGATATTTTTGGGTATCCACGCTTGTTTTTTTTATTTTTTTGTGATTAAAAAACGCTTAATTTATTAATTGTTAGTTTTTTTTTTTTATTTTTCTTTTTTTACTTGCAAAATATCGAGTTACTATTCATACATGAATTTCTTAAACAACTAAAGTAGCACAAGGGTTTTTTTTTTTTTTTATTTATTTATTTTTATTTATGTTCACAAAACGAAAAAATTATGAAGTTTTTTTTTTTTTAACAACAATTTTAGGCATTTATGAGTACGTTGATTGTTATTTATTATTTCATTAGTACTCTTATTAATTTTTGTATTTTTTTTTTCTTGTTTTGTTATTCAATATTATTGATTAACATAATATTTACATACCTGATTATGATTAGGGTGATACTTAATTATTAAATTTTGATGAAAAGTTTGTCGATAATGATTTGCTATTATTATTTTTTTTTTTTATCTTAATTTTTCATATGATTTTAAATTCACATTTGATTTATCACAAGTTATATTTACACTACAATTTATAACGAAATTAATTATTTCGATTGTTATATATTTTTTACTCGTCAATACTCCGACAAACTTTTCAATCGCATAAAAAAAAAAAAGGACAAAACATAATTTTTTATTTTTTATTTATTTCAAATAAACTTTTTTCTTTCTTAATAATAGTATTTTTAACTTTTTTTTTTTTTTTTGTCTGTTTTATTAAGGTACTTAATTAATATTCTAAGCTGACAAAGCTTTCGAAAAAAAAAACAATAAATAAACAAAAAAAATTATTTCAATATTGCGCCTCTTGGTTTTTTTTTTTTTTTTTTTTTTTATTATATAAATTTAATTAATCGCAATAATTTTCTTTGCAATAATTATTTTTTTTTGTCAGAGTTTCATCGTGGTCTTAAAAAAACATTTCATATTTAATTTCAAAAAAATAAAAGACAAATTATAGTATTAATAATGATAATAATAGTAATAATAAAATTTTTTTTTACCATCGATATAAACCCACAAACATAATGTAACAAATTTACAATGAATATTTTAAATTTCATTGTTAATTTTTTAATTTAAATATATATAATATTCTTCAATTAACTTATGTGTGTGTGTGTGTGTGTATGTGTATGTGTTGAAAAATTTGGGAATTTTATTTTTAATAATATTCATTTTTTAAATCAATATATATTTATTAATGTTTTTCTTTTTTTAAATTGTTATTTCATTATAAATTATAAGAATCTAAATCTTACATAATATCTTAATTGTTTTTGTCTAAGTAATGTGTTTTTATTTTTTCTTATTTTAAAACTCAAATTTTTTAGATTTTTATTAAACCTTATGTTTCTTTTTTTTATTAATTATTATTATTATTATTTTTTGTTACTATATTTACACTTAGAAGTTAGGTTTTTCTTTTTTTTTTTAAAAACTTTTATTTGCATTTGCAAAAAGAAAAAAAATCAAAAAAAGAAATTATATTTTAAATATTGTTTAAATATATATTTTCTTTTTTTTTTTTTGTTACAGAAAGGTTTTTTATTACCTTTCTGTAGGTCGTGTAGCTGATACAGAGCTTTCAACAAGATCGTGCCTTTCAATTGGTTCATTATCATTGTCCAATGGATAATAAGTTGGTGTTGCTTCACCTTGTTGTTGTGTTAATCTTAATTCATCTGAATTATCTTGATAAAAACTTTGTGATGCTTCAACATTTCTTGATGATGATGAAGACGATGATTGTTCAGCAGTTCTTTCAATTTCTTGTGTTGAATAAAAACTTTGACTTGCTTCTTGTGGTGCATCATAATAACTTGGTGATACATTTTGTTCATTATAACTTGGACTTGGAGCATCACGTACAAAATAACTTTGACTTGCTTCAGATGTAACATCCTATAATAACAATAATATATAAATTAATATTTATAAATAAATATAAACAAAAGAGAAAACTGTATTATATATTATTTACCTCTGGATTTCTAGCATAATAACTTGTTGGTTCATTTGTTTGATCACCAGATTCACTAACAAAATTACCAGATGATGAATTATCTTCAATGCTTGGCATTGATATTGGTATATCATAGCTTGTTGATACATTTTGTTCAATAACAATTTGATCTTCAAAACTTGAACTTGGCACTTGTGAATCAATATGTGTTGAGCTTGAATCTGGATTTAAATTATATGAACTTGTTGGTATTTCTGGTACTCCATTATCATGTATATTTGCATGTTCATTACCCGATGTATCAGGTATAAGACTTGATGATGCAATATTAATTTCATCAGATGGTGGTATTTCATAGCTTGATGTTGATATTGCTGATTCTTGATCTTGATCACGTTCTTGTGCTTCTGGTGTTTCAGGTACATAACTTGAACTTGCTGTTTCATCATCATTACCTTGATTTGTAAATGTTGATGTACCAATACCATCAATATCAACATCATTTGATTGTGATGGTATATTACCTTCTTGACTTAATTCACAATCTGTTTCAATATTTTCAGTAATATTATCAATTTTACCAACATCATAACTTTGAGTTGGAAAACTTGGATCATCAATTTGATCTGATCTACTATTTATATTTGAATTTTCTTGATAACTTTGTGATGCTTCATGTAATGCTGAATTTTCAAATGATTGACTTGGTGGTTCATTATTTATTTCCATTAATTCATCAGCTTCTGATTGTGATGGTTCACGTGAATCTGTTGATTTTTCAACAGATTGTGATGGTGATTCATTATTATCAATTATTTTAAATTGTTCAAATGATTGTGATGGTATTTCTTGATTTTGTTCAGCATCAACTGTATCCTCATTAAATGTACATTCCATTGCTTCAATTTCTTGTACATTTGATGATTCAGCTGTTTGTTTTATTTCTTCAACAGCATTATAAACAATTTCATCAACTTCCATTGATTCAATATTATCACAAATAACTACTTTTTTATCTGATGTTTCAGCTTCTTCTTGATTATTTGTTGTTGTTAATACATCATTTTTTACATCATTATCTTGATTATTATTATCAATTATTTTTGCAGTTGATTGTACATCATTACTTGATTCTGTTATAATACAAGAATTATCAACAACAGCAGTCATACAAGAATCAACAACATCAGAATTTAATAAATTTTTATTATCGTCATCATCATTATTTTTATCTTCAATTTTATTATCAATAATTGGTGTATCACCAACAATTGGCATATCTAATATTTTTTGGCTTGTTTCTGGTTGTTGATTTATTAATTTATCATCATTATTTTTTAATAATAATACATTATTATCAATTGGTACATCTGTTGTAACTTGTTTATTATTTTTATCAAGTTTTTTATTTTTATTATTTTTATTTGTTTTATTATTATTTTTATTTTTAGATGAAAATTTATTATCAATTGTTTTTTTATTAAATTCAATATTATCAGAAAATATATCATCAATTATTGGCATTGATGGAGTTGTTTGTACACCACTTGTAATATTATCTGGTATTGATACTGAATATGATATTGAAGATGTTGATGGTATACTTGTTGATACTGTTGTTACTATTGTTTCATTTGTTTCTAAATTTGATAAATCTAAATATTGAGTTGTTGCTGTTGTTAATGCTGCTGTTGATTTTGTGTAAACATCTTCATCATCATTAGTTTTATGTGAATCAACAGTTTCACCAATATCAGGCATTGAATTACCAGGTAATGTTGTATTATCAACATCAGTCATATAATTTATATTAAATGGTACTGATGATGATAAATTTGTCGTTGTATTTTGTGTTAAGGTTGGTAGTTCAAGTGGTGTCATTATTGGTCTATCCCATGTTAATGATGTTTCATGTACATTTGATGATAATTTTTCAGCTGGTGGTGGTACTAAAGTTGATTGTAATATTGTTTGACTAATTAAATTTGTTTGATTAATATCTGTTGATAAAACTGATGTACTTGAAGTTTCAGGCATACTTATTTCACCTTGAAAATCACTATTTGCTAATGCTGCTGCTAATATATCTTGATTTGAATTTGTTGATACAATTTGTGTTGCTGATGGTTGTTGTTCTTGTTGTTGTATAGTTTGTGATGCATCAAGTGCTTGTATTTGTGCTTCATCATCAAATTGTATTACGAAGTTTGATGAATTTGGATCAATTGATAGTCCATCTAATGCCATTATTGCAGTGCTATCCATTGGATTTGCAATTCCATTTTCATCAACAACATATAGACTAAATGATGGACTACCATCTACACTTGGTGCTGGAAACATTATTATTTGTGAAGTTGCAACTTTTTGTTCATCTGATGTTTCATTACTTTCAGTTGATACTTCAGTTTGTGATTGTACACCAACTTCAGTATTTTGTTTAACAATGACTTCATTTGTTTCAATAGCTGCTGTTGTTGCTACTGTTGTTGTCATTGCTGCTTCTGCTGCTACTACTGCTGATACTGTTGTTGTCGTTGTTGCTACTGTTGTTGTAATTGCTAATGCTGTTGTTGCTGTTACTGCTGATACTAATGGTGGTGGTTGAGATGATAATGTTGTAGCTATTGGAGAAGCAGTAGTAACTACTTTAATTGTTTCTTCAATATCAGACTTTTTAATTTCTTGAAGTGGTGGAGGAGATGATTGTATTGTATGTAGATGACTTGATGATGATGCCATTGGTGCTGAAATATTTCTAAGTTGTTGTTGTTGTTGTTGTTGTGGCTGTTGCTGTTTTGATGAAATCAATGATTTTTGTATATTTTTAACGACTGGTGTTGTTTTTAAATTTGTCATTTTTGGACTACCAGTTACTTTAGTTATTGTTGATGAAACATTTGGTTTTGTTGATGGTGATGATGATGGATCTTGAATTTTTTGTATGAAAACTTTATTTTGTAATGATTTTAATGGTCGTCCTTTCGGTGTATTTGCTGATTTTTGTATTGTTGTTGCAGGAGAAGATAATAATTTTGTTTTTGTCATTTGTAAACTTGTACCAGATGGTGATGATGATGATAATAATTGTGGTGATTTACCACTTTGATTAACGATATTTTGACGAATTATTTTTTTACCTACAGCTGTTGCTTTGGTAAGTGGACTTTGTTGATTAAGTACTGGACTATTTTGTATGATAACTTGTTGTCCAGCATTTTTAATATTTCTATTTGTTGTTACTACTCTTACTCCAGCCATATTTGTACCAGATGTCATTGGTAATTTTTGAGTTTTAGATATTATTGGAGATTTTTGTTGTTGTTGCTGCTGCTGCTGTTGTTGTTGTATAAATTGCATTTTTTGTGTTTTAGATGGTAATGCTTTTGCTGCAATTGCTTTAACTTGTTGACCAGTTATTGGTGTTAACACTGTACCTTTTGATGATTGTAAATTATGTGTTATTATTTGTTTATTACCTTGTGTCACTGGTGATAATATTGTTTTACTTCCACTTTGACCAGCAACAGTACCAACAATTGTACCTTGTTTAGTTACCAATGTTTTTTGTCCAGTTATCATTTTTGTTAATCCACCAGTACTAATTGTTGTATAAACTTGTCCACCTTTAGCCATTAATCTAGTTCCATCACTTTGTACATATATTTTTTGCATTCCAGGAACTGATGTAAATACTTTTGATGTTACAATATTACCTTGAGCTGTACTTATAATTTTTTGTCCAGTTATTATTTTTGATGTTGTTGGTGATGATGAAGATGAGGACGATGATGATGCTGTTGATGATGACGACGATGATGATGTATCAGTTTTTGGTAAAATTTGATTTTTAGATATTTGTGTATAAACTTGATTACCTTTGATAATTTTTTTTTGTTGTACATTTTTTTGCATTGACAATGGTAACATTTTAGTTTGACCAGATTGTGGTGATGTTAATATAACAACTTTATTACCCTGTTGAATAATTTGATTTGGTGTTTTATTTTGTGGAATTGGAATTTTTTGTGGTGTACTAGTTTTATTTGATGGCATTTGTTGTGCATTTGATGTATGAAGAATAATATATTTACTTGGTACACCACCTTTTTGGTTTATCAATGGAACTGTTTTACCTTGTGCATTTTGACCAAATTTTAATTGTTTAAGACTACCTGGCATTAGTGTTTTAACTGATGTTATTGTTGGTTTAGCTTTTGGTTTATTTTTTAATATTGCTGGTGATAAATTTTTCTTTTTAGATGGCGATAATTCACCACTATTATCTGGTGTTTTTTGTGCTAATTGAATTTGTTGAGTAACAGTTGGCTGTGTTGTTTGTACAAATGTTAATGCTGATGTTTGTTGTGGTTGTTGTATTGATGTTTGAATTGTTGGACTTGGAGTTATTATTGTTGATGTCATATCTGGTAATTGTTTAATACTATCTGGATTTAAATCTTCTTGAAATATGAATGGTATTGAATCAATATCTAATTCCATATTTTGAAAACCTTGTGATCCACTTGTAGCTAAACTTATAACTCCTGATGTATTACCAAGTACTTCTTCATTAATAGCTTCATTTTTAGCTTCATCAGCTTTTAAAACTTCTAATTTTTTTGATATTGTAAGTTGTCCTGTTCCAATTTTTCCACTTGTTTTTGTTTTTATTAATTGTGGATCAATTCTCATGATTTTTGTTGGTGGTGTTGATTTATTTCTTTTTAACATATCAATATCTAGTTTGTGTTTTTGTGATCTTGGTTTTTCTAATAATTTTGTTTTTAATATTTGCATTGGTTGTTTTAGAGTAACATTTTCAATGATTCTTGGTTTTTCACGTTTTTTAACTGGCATTATTAGCTCTTGTGATTTTTGTTGTGGTGTTTCAATTATATTTTGGTTGATTGTTGTAATTTTATTAACAATTGGTTCAACTTTTTTAGGTGACGATACAATTATTTCTTGTATTTTTGGAGTCTCTTGAATTATTGGTAATGGTATTTCTGTAGTTTCAATAATTTCAGTTGTAATTGTTTCAGTTGTTTCATTATCTGGCATTGTTGTTACAATTTCTTCTGTTTGATTATCCATTGCTTCAACTTGTTCCAATAATTGTACCATTTTTTCTTCAACTTTAACGGGTATTTCTTCAATTCTAACTGCCATTTCTTCAACTTTTTCTACTATTGGTTCAATATTTTCCGGTATTTTTTCAATATTTTCCACTATTTGTTCAACATTTTCAACTTGAACTGGTATTTCTTCATTTTCTTGTAATTTTTGTTCAACTATTTCTGTTGTTTCTTCAATTTTTTCAACAACTTCAGTTGTTTCAATTACTTCTTCATTTGATAAAGAAATTTCTTCAATTTTTTCTTCAACAACAGAAACTTCTTCAATTACTTCTTCATTTGATAAAGCAACCTCTTCAATTTTTTCTTCAACAACAGTTTCTGTTGTAACTTCAGGTAATGTTACAACTTCTTCAATAGTCTCCACATGTTCTTCAACAATAACAACATTATCTTGAACAACAACTTCATCAGCTATTTTTTCTTTTTCTTCATCAATTGACATATTAGTATCAACAATCATTGATTTATTGTCTTCACTAACTTCTACATTTTCAATTAATGATTTTATTGGCTCAACAACATTGACAACTTCTTCTTTTTCTTCAGTTATCATTTTTTTATCATTTTCAACAATAATATTTTCAATAGTTTCTTCAATAACTGTTTCATTTACATCAGAAATTTCATTTGTTTCCATTTGAATTTCCATTGAATGTTCTTCTTTTTGTGGAGCTTCAATTTTACTTTCAACTAAAATTTCATTGACATTATTGTCAGATAAAATATCAGTGTGTGTTGTTGTTGTTGCTGTTGTTATTGTTTCAATAATTTTTGTTGATTCTTCTTTATCATCAGAACCAAAAAATTCATATTGTGATGATTCAAATTTTTTAATTTGTGATTTTTTAGGTGGTAGTTTATCAATTTTATTATCATCATCATCATTATTATCGTCATGTGATTTATTATCACGTATTTCAATATCTGAATTAACTAATAAATCAGTTAAATCAACTGGTGATAATGTATCTGTTTTTTTATTAATATCTTGAATTTTAATTGGTTCACCAATCATTGATTCTTCAGCACTATCAAGTGTTTGATCTGAAAATTCATATTCTTCAATACTTTTAGCTATTGATTTTTTAGATGGTTTTCTACCTCTTTTACCACGTTTTTTAATTGTCAATGATTTATCTTCAGCTTCTGATTGACTGTCATCTGTTCTTGGTGTTCTACTACCAGGACTTGGACAATACATATCAGATTCTAAATATTTTTTACTTGGTTTTCTTCTTCTTCCAGCATTGGATTTTTCACCATCAGATTCAGATGTTTTACGATCAAAATCTTGACTATCTGGTGTACCAGGTGTTTTTGGTTCGTCAATTTTTATTAATGAATCACCATTACCACTCATATAACTTGGAATTGGTGTTTTTCTAGGTCTACCACGACGTCTTTTTTCCGGAACATCTGGTGTTATTGTTTTATTATCAATAAATTCAATTTTTGTTGGAGTATTTATTTTATTAACTTGTGAAAAAGTTTTATCAATATTACTTGAAGTTCCTGATGTTGTTGCTGCTGTTAATTCTGATATTGATAACATTTCTTCTTCAGCTTCAATTGTTATACGACTTTCTTCAATAGTATCAATTTTTTCATCGTCTGTTTTCATTTCTTCATCAATTTTTTCAATTGATTGGTCAACTTGTTCAACTTTTTCTTCTATATCTTCAATTTTTGCTTCAATATCTTCCATTTTTTCGTCATTGATCTCTTTTATTGTTTCAGGTTCAATAATTATTTGTGCAGATTCAATTAATTCATTTGGTGAATTTATAATTTCTTTTTCACTATCTGATTGTAGCATTTCATCAGTTTCATTAATTTTTAAATCTGAAATTTCTTGAACTTTATTTATTTCTGATTCTGAAACAATAGCAGATTCAGTTAAATTTAATTTATTATTTTCTAAATCATCTTCAATTTGTTCACTTTTTTCTTGATCTGTTGTTTCAATTTCTTGAATTTTTTCTTCTTGATCAATTTTATCAATTTCTTCTTTGTCAAATTCAATATCTTGAGTTTTTTCTTCTTTATCTGCTTCGATATCTTGGTTTTCTTTTTCTTTTGTTAATTCAACATCTGTATTTTTATTTTCATTATTCATTTCCAAAACTTGATCAGCATCAATAACTGGTTTATCAATTTTTTCATTTTTTTCTACTATATCTTCTTGCATTACTTCATCAATTTTATAATCCTGTTCTATTTTTTCTTCATTGATTTTATCATCTAGCTCTTCTTTTTCTTCATTTATTTTATCAACTGGTTCTTCTTTTTCTTCATTCATTTTATCAACTAGCTCTTCTTTTTCTTCATCTATTTTATCAACTTGTTCTTGCATTACTTCATCAATTTTATCATCCTGTTCCATTTTTTCTTCGTTCATTTTGTCATCTAGCTCTTCTTTTTCTTCATCTATTTTATCAACTTGTTTTTCTTTTTCTTCAACCATTTGATCAACTTGTTCTTCTTTTTCTTCAACTTTTTTCATTTCAATGTCATTTTTTGTTTCTTCAATATCTTCAACATCATTTTTTTCTTTGACATCTTCCATCATATCATCACCATCATCATGAATTTTATCATCTTCAAACTTTTCATCAATTTTATTTGTATCATTTTTATTTTCTTCTTGAACTTTATCCAATTTTTCATCATTTTGTTCAATTACTTCTTTTTCTTCTTCAATATCTTCTTGATCTTCATTAACTTTTAAAATTTCAATTGTTTCAATAGTTTCAATTATTTCAGATTTTGATGGTATTAAATCAGTTGTTGTTTCAGCAATTTTAGCAACTAATTCTGTTGTCTCATTTATTTCACGATTAATTTTATCATTAAAATCATCGTCATCATTATCATCATCAACAATATCTTTAATTTTATCATCATTATCTGATTTTTTAATTTCTTCTTTTGATTGTTTTTGTGATAAATCTCCTTGTTCTTCTTCATCAACTTTTTCATTAGCAAATGCTTGTGATGTTCTTGTAAATTCTTTAATAAGTTCTTTTTTACGTGATTTATTTTTTTCACCAAATACACGTGTTATTTTTCTTGCTGGTGGTAATGCTGGTTGTGGTTCTTCATCTTCATCAAAATCAAAACATGATAATTTTGATTTTTGATCATTTTTATCATCACTAGATGATAAATTTGTTTTTGAATCATCCAACTTTTTAAATTTCTTTAATAACGGAGAACGTTGTTGTTGTTGTGGTGGTTGTTGTTGTTTTTCAACTTCAACATCTGTATCAATAAGATTTGTTGAATTTTTAATTGGTGATAATGATTTATCAACATCGTCAATATCTTTATCATTATTAATTTTTTCTTTATTAATATTTTTAGATGGTGAACTTGGAAAATCTTCAGATGCTGAATTATCAAGATCAATATCCATATCACCATCTTCAGATCCATCTTCCCAATCAGCCAATAATGATTCACGTATATGTTCTTCTTTAATTTCCGGATCATTTTTCTTTTTTTTAGGTGGTTTTTCAATACCTTTATTATATTTACGTTTTGGTGTATCAATAATTTTATCATCCTTTAATTTAACTGATAAACTTTTATTTTTACGTGTATATTTACGTTTTTGTATTTCACCATCATTAACAGCACCAATACTAGCACTAACTGTACGACTTTTTTGTGGAATTGGACGACGTACTGGTGTTATACTTGGTCTTGTAACATTATTACGATGTGATTTATTATGACAAATAATAACATTAAGACGTGTTGATGTATAATCACAATGTGGACATGTATATATACTTGGTGTTGATGGTGTTGTTCTTGTTGGTGTTGCTGTTGGTGTTATTGCAGATGATGAATCATTTAAAGTTGGTGTTGATGGATTAAAATTTTTAGTATTTTGTTGTCTTATACGAATTTCATGATCACTTTTACGTCCAATAAAACGTGGATGTGTTATTTTACGTGTATCATTACTACCAATTAATGATTTTCTATTATTTATTGTATCATCTTTATCTTTTTTACGTTTTGGTAATTTTTTTTCACCAAATAATGATGATATATCTGGCTTTTTTTGTTCACAAAATTTTGATGATGATAATATATCTGGATCACCATCAGTTAATTTTTCAGCTGTTTCAACATCACCAGGAAATTTATCCATATAATTTGTACCATCTTTACTTCTTGAACGATATTTATCTAATCCTTTTTTTATAAAATCATCTTTTTGTCGACAATTGTATTTATAAATTTGCTGTATATTTCTAACCAATTCACTGTAAATTAATAATAATAAAAAATTAATATTATATATAATTATTAAGTAATAATTTAAATAAAATTAATAAACTTACTATGAATCTTCTTGAAAAAATTTAACAGCAGCAATGTGTGGTTTTTTTTTATATTGTGCTTGTAAAACATCTGGTAAATTATCTAAACCAGTTACTTGTCCAGGCCACCATGCTGAACCAAGTTTAACCCAGACAATATCACCATCTAAATAACTTATTTCTGTCTGATCACACATTTTTAATTTATCAAACTTTTAACATATAATAAGGAATAACTGTCCTGTTTATTATCAATTGTTTTCGTCTAGTACACATAGATTACATCTGTAATACACGAATATATATAAATAATTATAAATTTCAATTGACATTATTAATTATTATTGTTATTAGAATTTTTATTCTTACCAATAAACAAGTTTCTTAGCAAATTATTTACCAAATTTAACCTGTAGATGTCCACGTCATGTTTAAAGTAACAAATGAAATTCTAAAAAAAAAACAATAAAAACAATTGTTAATACTACTTTTAATAATTGATTAACAATAAAGTTATATTGTTGAGTTTTTTTTTTTGTTGTAAATGAGGGGTTAGAGCATTGTCCTGATGCATTTTTTTCTCATCAGAGAAAAGTAACAACTGCGAGACTCAAAGTAACCAACAATCATATAATAATTATTTTATAAAAATATAAATAAAGCTTAGTGTTAATAATTATATATTTATATAAATATAAATAATTACTTGAATAATTGTCAATATAAATATGGTGGCTTTGGAGATGGCCCCCGTGACCCCCAGGTCGTCGTTTCCGTTTAAAAAAAAATAACAAGAAAAAAAAAAAACAGAAATAGCAAAATTGTCAAATGAATTATTATTAATGTTTTGAACAAAAAAAAAATTAATAAATAAACAATATAAATTAACAATAAAACACAATTTAAATGTGAAACTTTTTTTTTGTTTTTTTTTCTAAATCAACACAAACACTGAATTTCACTGGATAATATTGCCTCACCTCGTATATTTTTATGCCCCCACTATTTGCCCTGGCGCGGCTCTCAGAGAAAAAAAAAAAATGGAATAAAAGTATGTACGAGAAGGAAAAAA